>NC_080717.1:7887500-8150000 GCF_019097595.1 Hemibagrus wyckioides | reverse complement strand
CAGAAAGAAAAAGCAGGGAAGACGGGCCGGGATCGGATCTCGGCGTGGAAAGATTTTTTTTTTTTTTTGCATTGTCTGATTTTTAAAAGCCCTAGCACCAAAAACTCTTTAAAGGGCTGCTATTACTTGAGCAGTCGAAGGCATTTTACACAGTTTTCATATAGTGGTCAAGATGAGGAAAAATACATCCAAACTAGTTGAATCAAAAGGGCCACCTGAGAGAAAGGAATTTCTATCGTCATCCTGTACCTGAAACTTTATAATGGAGATCGGTAAAATCTGAAAAACAGGCACTTGTGTTTTTCTCTTTTATCTGTTAAGTGAAGATACACTTAAAAGTGATATGCATTTAAATATCCAACTACAATCGCAAAAGACTGATAATGCAACATTCCTGTACCAAAGTCCAACTGTGAAAGCTCACAAAATCAGAACAACATGTACATATAGACTCTCATGCAGTCAGTTTAGAAGTAAAGGGCTTATGAGCATCCACAAATCCAAATTTGGCATATGCAGAATTAATAAAAAAATAATAATAGTGTATACCTGCGAACATCTACACTGTTTAGATTGCAGCAGTACAAATAGTTCTTACTGTAATTTGGTGCTAATAGAAAACGTTTCTTTTGGCCATATCCACAAACTGCGTCTGTGAAAGAGCATTAAAGCTGACTGATCAAAGAGGCGGCGGTTTTTACCGAGAGTGCATTGTGAAAGAGACAGTACATTCACTTTTTGTTTTTGTTTTCATTTACCGTGTGCATTGTCCAGAACTGACCTGAAAATGTGTTTTTCTGTTTAGCTTTGTGTAAAACAATTGCATCTTTTTTATATTATATTTACTCCAGGCTCATATTCTGTCATTGAGCTGTTTACTTCTTAGCCATGTTGCATGGTTAACTTGTGGAAGTATGCTCTTGATGTCCTGTTAAGAAATACAGTTTTGTCTGAAAGACCCTGGCTCATGTGTTTGTATGGTTCGTGTTCTCCAAAATCAGTGATGTAGCGTGGCCCGAGCATTCGCTTTGGCTTGAAGTTGCTTCAAAGTTCTGCAAGATCCAAACTATGCAAAGAGAAACGGCCACTGGTGAGGTCACTATTGCGGGACGGCGGGAGGCTAACATTGGTAGTGGATGTGCTGGTGTTGGTGCACTTTCCCGTCCACGTGTGAGTGCGTGTGTGTGTGGATGTCTGTGAAGATCTTTGGGTAGGCCTTGGGGCCGAGCAGGAGCTGCTGCTGCTGCTGCTGTTGACTCAGGTACTCCTCGTAGCTCATAGAGCCCATGCAGTCCTTTTCGGCTCCCGGCAACGGCCGCTCTCGGGGAGGCTGGCGATGACCGTTGGCCTGGGAGGAGACGATGGCTCCCGAGGAACAGTGCTTTTTAGACTGGCAGAACCACAGGAGGATGGTGCCCAGGATGAAGACCACACCAGCAGGAATGCCAATGATGACGGGCCAAGGAAGCCCAGGAGACGAGACAGGAGCGACAGGCGGGAAGTGGGGCTTGGTGTCTAAGACAGAAAGAGGAGATAAAACTTTACAAAATCAAGTCTAAAATCCCAATTTTAGTGAGAACATTCAGTTCCATAAAGTTCTTGCTTTTTTATTCATTTAATCTACTGAAAATTCTAGAAAGCAATGTGTCAAAGCTTTACATAATGTAAAGATTATGAGTGACTAATCTTTAATTTCCTCATTTAATTATGCTTTATTTAACTGTCTTTAATTTGAGGTAAAAGAACAGCAGTGATACAGACCAGGCAGGACGGTGAGGAAGGCACTGCGGAAGCTGTAGCCCATAGTGTTGGCACCCAGGCAGATGTACATGCCGGCGTCTTCTTCCTTGGCACGGGTAATGAGAAGCTTGTTGAGGTAGGAGCCGTCGGGCCGTGACCACACCTCCCCGGTGGGCAGCACTACGAAGTGGTGCTCTCCAACCTCGATGGTGGAATTGTACTTGCTCTCGTCGCCAGGCTCCACTCTCTTGAGCCACTGGATAACAGGTTTAACGTCGCTACGTACTTTGCACTGGAAGGACGTGGTGCCGCCGTAGTCTACTGTAGTGTTCACAGGATGAGTTCCAGTCAGGATGGGCTTAGAGTTGGTGCGCTCTGTAGATAAGATGAAAAACATCAATACATTTATTACCTGTATTAGGGAGAATAAATGGCGCATGTTCTTTTTTTTTTCCCTAAAAGTTCATCCATTAAGGTGGAGATGCCACGTTTTGCACAGGCATGAGCGAGTTTCACCTCCCCCTTGCTCGGAGCAGCGCTGTGTGGAAACGTGTTTGTAAAGTCAGCAGGCACAGCTGGGATTTAATCTAGAGCAGATGGTAAATGAGATGGATAGAATCTTTCTAGCTCTCTGGATTTACCACCAAACAGTAACCATGTCATAGTTCTGCACACTAAACCAGTCTAACCACTCAATGGTATCAAAGCTGTTAATAAAGCCCTAAAAGTCTCCACTAAACAGCGGCCAAATCCCAATAATTACTCAACATCCATTATTCAGCATAAACCACTACACAACAATCCAAATTCATCACACATTTATCACAAACTCCATTACACCACTCATATTCCACTCTGGCCACTTCATACTGAGCTCATTTTTATGTTCTCAATTTAGATGACAGAAAACATCAATCTGTTGTGAACTCAAACAGGCCTTTAAAAGCCCCTTTGTTTCAGGGCCAAACAAACAAATGAAAAGCAGATACTGCACATTAACCAGACACCTTTTCTGTGCCAGGTCTATTAAACTGACACATCATGTCCGACACGTTCAAAGACAAGCACGGAGGAGAGAAGCAGACGACTTACGGATGACTTCCACTTTGTAGGTGGCGTTGATTTCTCCGGCGCGATTTGAGACATGGCAAGTGTATTTGCCGCTGTGTTCCGGCGTGAGGTTTTTCAGGCTGAGCGTCCATTTCTTCTTGCGGCTCTCGCCCACCTCCTCGGGCGTGAGCGGCCTGCTGTCCTTCAGCCACACAATATCGGGTCTTGGGTTTCCACTAGCCGTGCACTTCAATCTCACCGAGCTGCCCACTGGCCGAGCAATCACCCGCTTTCTCATCTTAGCCGGCTGGGTGAACCGGGGCCGCACTGTAACAGAAGAAACTGAAATTTAGAACCTCAGGAAAACCAGATATCATCCTGTATTTGAGCAGCATGCACATTAGAAATAATGGAGCCTGATGGGAAAAGGCTAGGGCTGCCTCTAGCAAATTACTAATCCACTCACTGAACTGAAGCTGTAATATGAGCAATATTAAAGTCAACACTGGAAATTAGCTGCTTGACTATCAAAGCCCAATATAATATCCCTATAACGTGTTTTGAAAACCGTGCCCATTGCCAATTCAGCACAAAAAAAAAATATCAGCTTATCCCAAGTAAGTGTTTTTGCAGGGTTTAGGGTCTGGGGTTATAGACTTTCTGTAGGCACCATGTAATTTTTCACAACACTGATAATGTTACAATGAAAATATCTCACACAAGGGCTGAAGTGAAACTCTTGTGGAGGCCAATATTATTGAGCAAAGCGCCACCACATGAGGGCAATTTGACAAAGCAAACAGCAGCTGCTCTGAAGTTTTACCAGGCCGTTCGTCGCTGGCTGTTTATACTCACAGCAGAGTCCGAATAAACAGCAGGAAAGAACACACAATAGTGAACTCAGCCTGTCTCCCTATTGAGTGCAGGAGTGCTCAGTGGGCGCTAACAGCTCGGACCTGATATCGAACTGGACGGTGGCCGTCAAAGAGGAATGGAATGCTTCCCCCCTTGCATGATACTTAAATAGCCTGCTCTTTGGCTTGTCAAATGCAATTGCCGGAGCAAAACATGAGTCTAAAGTTGGAGAAGAGTGTGATACCAGTATAGGGTAGGGCATGAATGGCTTTGTCCTAATTTATTTAGACCTGGAATATTTGATTGTACATGAAGATGCAATTGCTATACTATACTATTTTTTTGGCTATTCTTTTCCATATGGTAAATGATGTATATCCTTATAACTGCTTGCATGAGAATATGGTCACTTGCAGTTATAATGAAATTAAAACTCACAAGGAAAAATATAAACGAAATTTATGCCTACTTATTTGCACCAAACCACATTGTATTTTACAATTGAAAACTGATGTGCAACCGCAAGTCATGGCATAAGACTGTAAGCCCAAAAGAGCTGCTTATGAAACTCTTTGGCAAATAGAAACAAATTCCTTCTTCATCTTGGGAAGCAATTACAGCTAATAGGACTAAGAAGGAGTTCAAAGGGAGGATCAGAGAGCTCTAGCACCTTACCCAGTTTTCCTGACAGGTCAGTGGAGAACTCTGCATCTCCTGCTGGTCTGGCACCGTCCTTCCCCGTGCTCGAGTCATCTGCGCAGAGAGAAGACAGTGTCTTTGAAGCTTACATATCAAAGCGCATCTCTGCATTTCAGTCATTCCTGTACACGCCAGTGTTTCTGCACTCGTGCGGATTTCATGTTGAACAGAAACGTAAATCTGGCTCGAGATAAGTCAGTGAAGTGACAAACATGATACAGTAGCTGAGAAGCAGTGCTGTGGCTGGCTTGTGATTAATTTGCCTACGGGTGCCAAATGAAAGTAAGACTCCACGTTAGCAAAAACTATCCGAGATTTATCGCTTCGCCGTGATGATTTATGCACAGAGCCTGAGATACTGTTTGGAGAAACATAGTACAATCTGGATTAAATGTTGCATGCTGCTGTAGGGAAGAAAACTCTAGAAAAGACAGAGGAATTATTCAAGTCAATGCAATGAAAACAAAGAACATAAAGACTGTGATTAGTGTGCAGGCAATTCAAAGACCGCTATTCTGTGGGGTACTTGCTCAATTCCTAAGAGTAAGCTTCAAGAGGCAAGTGGGGAGGGATGGAGAGTGAAAAGTGCGATTGGAAAAAATTGGGGCCTTTCTGCTCCGGTTACATCCCCCTCCTGCCAGCTCATCCATTCAACACATGACTGGCATTTTCAGAGCTGTCAGCTCTTTGAACCTGTCGGCAAGCTGGTTTGATCTGAGAGTGTACGCAGTTTAATGCTCCTGCAGGAGAGGCTCCAACCTGGGCAGAAAAAAAAAAAAAGACTTGGCCCATTAAGCTTACAGCTTCATTATTGCTCTCCAAAACCCACTCTTCCCCTTTGCTGCGCCTCATCAGCACATAGCTCTTTTGTTCGGGTTTTATACTCATCGGAACAATTATGCAGACATTTTCATTGGATCGATAACAATGGATTCCGGGCTTGGCTGCAGATCCGCTCGATGCTTGTAGTATATATGTTTAATATCATTCATAAAAGTTCTCCTTAAGGCCAAAACAGCAGTTTGAGGCCTTGGGTCAGAATGCATGCCAGTTTTCTAAGTTGGAATAACATACATTCTTGCAGAAAGCTCATAACCGCGGCTATCCTGTAACGGCGAAGCCCCATCTCTGAACAAAATCGAAATTTGATTCATGGAAACTCAACGAAGAGCAGAGGTCTTCAAGTTTCTAAACAAACTTCTGATTCCCTTTAATTAAGTGCAATTGACACTGTGGTGAGCTACATTTCACACGTCCACCAGCCTGCGGTTCTAACGGTTCTTAGCCAAGTGACGGGGCTGTTTGGATAACCCCTCCGTGTGTTTGCTTTTACATCTGCTGTATAGACGACTGCAGAAAACAGGCCTTGTTCTACGGGAAACCCGAGTACACCAAGTTCTGTTTTTCTCCAAGATTATGTCTGTCAGATGTTTTAATGCTCAGGGGCCCTCAAGGTGGGGAGCAAAAGAGCTAGCTGCTAGTTAGCTAGATCGTAAACTAAGCCAGTAGACTATGTCCGTCTTGAACAATCAAACATCCTGATTGGCTGTGTAGAGTTCTCAGGGCTAGCAAAAAAGCTTAATATTTATGGTTCTTGCTAGTTCCAGCAATCCAGTGCTGTCATGTATCACCCAAATCATTAGAAAACAATGTCCCTACAGCCACCTTTTTTTTTGTAGCCACCTATAATTAAAGCTCTATCTGAATACAGTGTGGTAATTATTCTGTCTTTGTATACGTCCTGGTCGAGTCAGCCATGATAAATAAGTGTTTTGAAGGCCACTTTTTTTTTTTTTCTTTCTAAAAAAAAAGGCCTCAAAAGGAGTGTCACTATAGTGGACTTGTGTTAGTTTGGCTTTGATTTACTGAATTACAGCATGCAGCTTATGGAAACCATTACTGATTTTGGTGCTACACAGCTTCATATTAACAGCCAGCTCCAAATGGTGAAAATTTATGAGCCGTGGTCACAGTGGAGACATTGCTACATTACAGACTACAGTCATACTCCAAAATGAATAACAACTGACAAGTTGACAGATTAACTGCCTGTCAAGCGTATTTATGTTCAACCAGAGGAGTGGATCTTTAAAGCGCTTTTTTTTTTTTTTTTTTTTATTGAGGCTAGTGAAACAGCGTTATGTGTTGTACCAGAAAGAGAACACTATGATAAATTGAAGTAGCCCAAATATCACCTGAATCTTTTTGTGAAGCTTTCATAATTCAATTCACCAAATACTGACAGGGTCATGACCTTTTTTTTCGCTTGAAATCTGTTCGACGTGCAGAGAGAGAGAGAAAAAAAAAGGGAAGTCCTAATACAACTATACGCTCTGCAGGTAATTCTGAAAACCGCTGTTTCCTTTTTAATATTCTCTTCACTTTGACTTTAATTACTTGAGACTGAGTCCACAACCACTCGCAAATTAAGATACAGATGTATAACACAGTACCTGGAGAGTCTCGAAAAAGTTACAAAGAGCTATTGAAATCATTCTCCAAGTTCCTACAAAGGCTCTGACTATGACTTCTTCCATAACGTCACCTTCCTACTGACTCAGAGGCGGCATGATTAGCTACAGTCCTTCTCGCTTTGGCACAATCCCTGACAGTCTGTCTCGATCCTTGCTATGCTCAGGAGCATGAGGCAGCTTTGCTAAGGCCTTACTCCGGCAAATAAGGACTGACCTTGCATTAAGCATTTCCTTTCCTATTTTAAGGATTACCGGCGCAGAGGGAGAAGATAATGACTGTAGTCTATGCAGTTTTCCGCCTCAGGCTTTCAAGGAATCAAGATTGCATCTGGGGAATGGGGAAAGTCAGAAAGGCCTGGGATTTATCTCCCATAGGTATTACAGCACATTGTCATCGTGGGGCAGTGAAGAAAGTAAAACAAACAAACAAAAAAACAGGAAGGTTTTTTAGGTTTAAGCAACCTCACTTCCTAGCAAGACAAAATCAGAAAATCAACCATGACTGAAGATGAAACTTTTTTTCTATCAGAAATTCTTATTTCCATCAGCAACAAAGTGTGCTTTTCAGAAATGAACATGATGTTCTGTCTACACACTGGTAAATCAGAATTTCTTAGAAATATCATGGTACACATAAGATCTGCTTAATTCAGTAGCGGACCAAAACCATCTCAGTGACATGATGCTGCCTTGACAGGATAATCCAACTCAAAACATCATCCACAAGATCATTACATGTAAGCAGTGGACTGAGGCAACACAGGCTCTACTTAGTACACCCGAGGCTTCAGAAACACATATTCTTGTGATTACTTCGCGAGGAAGTAATGCTGTCTGTATGTACGGCTTTGTTCGATGTTTGTCTCATTCTGGTAGTGGTTTGATCGCAGGCCATCAGTGGTAATTATGGCCACCTGTGAAGAGAAACCTGCATTAAGCGTTAAGGCTTGTTGCTTTGCGCACAGCGGTTTCGGACACCGACTGGTAATTGTGCGACGACACAAGTGTGCTTGTTTGGGATTCATCTGCAATATTGTGTCAAAAGGAACATGACGGAGAAACTACTTCAGATCTAACAAAAGTTTCCGGCTCTAGAAGGCAAATTTGTTGTGCCACTCTGCCGAGTGGTTGTGAAACTGCCCTGTCAGTCACAGAAATAACCGATCATGGCATTCATAGCATCATGTTTGAGATAAATGACAACACACAATGCACTAGAATTAAAACAAAACGTTATTTCCTGTAGTGTTCTTATCTATCTTAACGCAGTGGCAAGTCCTTTCAGTAAACATCACTTCAACACGTGTTGAAATACTAGACTGGAAAAAGATTTCTGCATTTCACAATGCCTTCTACTCACAGATTTACCAGCATGGCACTTTTAGAGGCATTTTGTTCCCCTTAAAACCCTGCCGAGGGTAATGCAGGACTACATGCTGATGTTCTCACAGAAAGCAACGTGTTATCACTAGAGGGCCGCGCTGTCCGAGGTCTCGGTCAAAACACACGGCAGGATCAAGCATTAGTGAGGCACGTAACAGAGACAGCCTTTTATGTTTATACACGTCTTTCCTTGATTCTTTTAACCATGACATCCAGTTATCTTTCCCCTACCAAGAATATTCTCTTTTATATGCATCTATTATTACAGAATACAGGTTTTAACAGTGTAGTCAGCGAGCATGTGGAAATCGGGCAGTAAATGTCGACCTTGATATATTTTAGAGGTTTACACTTCATGAGTTAAGTATCATGTTCTGCACATATCCGCAGTAAAAGTTCTCGATTGGCTCGCTCTATGCGAAGCTCAGCACGCAGCAAAGCAGTTCGGAAAGCACATTTTCTTCATGCCTTTGTTTGGCGGCTGCTTTATATCGTGTTCGCACTTCATTTTTACATGGTGGAATAGCAAAGCTGGGAGATTTCTAAAGTTGGGTATATATGGGATACTGAACAGAAGAGAAAGCCAGTAGGCTTCAGGAGGAATTTAAGAGGAGTGTCATGTGCACAGCAGGTCCAGCTCCAATTTAATGGTGTTTCTCCATACCGACACTTTGGAGAGATTAATTAATTAGTTAATTGTACAACTGAGTTTATTGCATTATTATGTCCAATTCAGAAAATTTCATTCATGAACTAATTTGAAATGTATTGAATTCAAAGCGCTGTGCAGAATAACACACAAGACAAAAGAAGTACTGGACTAATTGAGTGTAATATCAGGTGCATCACAAACAAATATGACATGAGGCAAAAGGAGATTTGGTGGCATTTCTGGGCACTGGACGCTGCCCACCTGCTTTCACTGACCCCCTCCCCTTTCACCCACTCGCCCCAGCTGCCTGCCTGTAACTCTAGCAAACATCAAGGACAGGATGGAGCTTTACCGAATTAACATATCTCAGATATTGATTGCACCGAGCGTCCTTTGAAACGGACACCTCCGCTTCTGCACGCTGAACCCATGCTCGTTCTGACCAAACTGTTTAAGGAATAAAATGATGCCTTAAAAGGTTTAAGACTGGAGGTGTCAGTTACTTGCCTAAAGTTCATTTATTGAAACTCTAACTTAATTACATGCTAACTTGTCCCCAGTACATGTAGCAGGCTGAAAATAAATATAAATAAAATAAACCTCAAAGTTTCTTTAAGGAACTTATTCCTCCAGTTGGCTAAAAATCACAGGAAAAAGTAAATCAAGTGGCCATTTTTTAAAATGTTATGCTATACTTTGACAAATTGAACTACTTTGCAATGTTTTATAGTCACTGTTTAGAGAACCTTTGGTAAAACTCCTAATTTCAGATCATTTAGTTTCATTTCAGTTCTTGGCAAACACAAGATTGTGATTCATAGGTTACAGCCCCAAAACTATCGTAGAAATCTGTAAGGAGTTTGCGCTACTCCAACATTTTAATCAACAATACAAACAAAAAAAAAAATTATTATTTTGCTTATCAGGGTCATGCCAATGAAAACAGCTTTGCAGAGGAATCAAAGTGTGCACGAGTGTACTGCTCCAGGACCAGTCTTATAAAGACGTCTGAAGCTGGTAATAACCCATACATTCCATCAACACATATTTTCAGCAGTGCTGTGTGGAGGGCACCTTGTTCACGTTTGAAGATGACAGGAGGAGTTGAGAGAAGGAGAGCTGGTGCCAATTCACCGTGAGCCACTTTTTGTCTGACAATCAGCAACACATGTCCAAAGTCTTACTCACACTCCTGAATCATGTGCCCCTATTCTCCTGTTGTACTTGCCTGAAAAGTTACACAGAGATTAAATAAAGTTCGAGGTTTAAAACCACATCAAAGAAAAAAAACAAGAAAAAAAGGAAATGTCAGCCATGCTGGTCCCACCATAGTACTATATCTTAATCTTCCTGTTACGACGCACCATGTAGTTGTGTTGGTTATGGACTTAGTACAATCCTAAAATGTGCGGAAAAATATTTTCTACCCCGCCTTGATTAAACAATTCTCACAGACGCAAAAACAGCAGGGTTCATTTTCAAAGCTCAAACCTTGTATTATCCATCAGATTAATAGAAGGTTATGATGGATAATTAAAATCGGCCCTAATCAAGACAAAGCACTCGATAAAGCAGAAATGGTTTGTAAAACGGGACTTATTTAGAAATAATGTCTCACAGCTCCAGGGTCTCAATCAACACTGGTTTAACCTTGAGCTCAGTATGACGTGCGGGCTGATCAAGATGGATGAGAGTGCATTAACTCGGAATTGTTGCTCATGAACAGCAAACCTATAATCGATGTGCTAATCAAAAGGCAGCGATAAGGATAAATTCATAATTTAAAATCTGTTATCTGAACTAAAAAGCAGGCCGAGTCAAAAACCATATTTACACAGGGGAAGGAGACGATGCTCAGAAATGCATGAGTAAACGGTACAAGACTCTGCGACAACACAAAGGAAATAAGGGTATAAAAAGACGGTGAAGTAAGAAAAACAGAGCCATTACCAGACAGAGGCAGAGAACAACAATCAAAACAGGAACGAGAAGCAAAACTAAATGTTTTATTCTTCCACACACATGCGCTGATGGGGATTCATGACGCTCGGGTTTCTGTCTGTACACAGATCTGCATGTTCTCACCATGACGGTGTAGGTTTCCTCCCACTGTCCAAAAAACATGCCAGAAGGTGGATTAGCAACTGTAGGTGTGAATGAGTGTATAAGTGCTAGTTTGCGTATGTGTGTGTTGTCCCATCATGGGTGTATTACTGCCTCGTGTTCCCAGGATAGGCCCCTGGATCCAGCACAACCCTGACCAGGATAAACCGGTTACAGAGAATGAATGAATAAACTACATATATTTAATATTCTGAAAAGCTTGCCAAAAAAAAAAAAAAAAAAATTTCATTGCATTACAGTTTATCCTGCTACTTCAACTCAAGCCACGAAACGCTAGTAAAACATCGCATCTGTGTTATACAGTTTATAATAACTGTTTCTGATTATTGTACATTATGATCAAAGCGACTGTGCCGCTTCAGAGTTTTCTAAAGGAACAAACACAGCAACAAATCAGCAACCCCCCCCCCACCAAAAAAAATAAAAAAATAAAATAAAGAAGCAGTGCACTCCAAAAACAGAGAGGGTCACGCTAAACAAAGCGCTGTGAGACTTCAAAGGCAGTCCTGCGCCGAGGCAGTGTCTTCTCCTCAAACACATCTGAACTAATTGGTGCATCTATTCTCTCTGACCACACTTCACTTGTTTCCTTTTATACAGGTTGCACCACTGTGCAGTCAGGGCTCGATAATCAGCAGCCGGCCAAAGGAAGAATAGCGAGGGAGCTGAACAAAGACCACCTCTAATGAGAGAGGATTCCTCTGCTGTACCAGTCACCCAGCACCACCGAGAAAAAGCTATTATATGTCGCTAAAAGGGTGGAAACTCGGGGTAGGTGTGTAGATGTGGGGCTCAAAAGGATATAGGCGCCACCCTCTGTGTTGGCCCCCTCGTACCTCCTCAGGGAACAATGGAGGAACAAGCTTAATCCTGGCCAGCTTATAATGAGCTATAAGCTTTCCTTTCAGAGCAAAAATGCTCTCCCTTCTTTGGCCACTAATCAGGGACAAAATGCCCCTATGCTTTTCAGCGTTGCAAATCCTCGTTCCTTTGCAGGTTCCCTCTTCTCTTGTTTTGCGTTTTCAAGTGTCCAAGGTTGAAGAGGAGAAGAGCTTAAGGTCCATGAGAATGGTCTGGCATCTGAACGCATGGAAGCTTTATGTTCAAGTGGGCCTTTTGAGGCTGCACAGAGATACACAAGTTGTTGCTCCAATGCATATGGGACAAAGAAGGAGGAGAAGGAAGTAGAGAGCTTTTTGTACGTTTCATACAACCCCCACCCTATATCAGAGCAAACTAAAAGCACGGTCTCATCTTACTGTGAAAAACACGCTGATGTTCAAGACTCGAAATTGTCCTACGAACCACAAACACCTTCCACCTAGATGTCCTTAGGAACCCATTGTGCACGGTTCGGCAACAAAATATATGAAGTGAGCCAAAGACCAAATAGGAGAAACAACAAAGAGCTGTGAACTCATTCTGATGCCTTAAAAATACTTTTTTCCTTTGTGTCATAGCGATCTGTTAAAGTAAAATGACATTTAACTGGCTTAAAGCAGAATGCTTTGTGGCCTGGCAAAATGAAACATTTTTACAAACCAAACCCCATTTTACAGTTATGCTCCCACTGGCATGTCCAGGAGTCTTACAGATGAAACAAATGACTTCCCAATTTATCATGAAGAGGCAATTAGGTGTTACAAATTAACAAAGCATTCCAAGCAGTGGGGAAGATTTTCGGCAAGCAACGGGCAATGCGAAACAGGCCTTGGTGTGTGAAGGACATGTGAAGTGCATTAAAAAAAAAACTCTGAAAACCACTGTTTGTTTTTTTGTCCGTGCCAGATGACTAACATCTTGCACATCGTGATCTTTTGCGTCCTTCCGTTGTATACGATTCATCTTTAGTCGATACCTTTGCAATCCCTTTAAACTCAAAAGAAACATGCCGATATTCATATTCAACTCTGCCTTTTGAACATGAATCGTATCTGACGCACCTAGCCGAGATGCATTTTGCGAATTCCTGGAATGTAGATTAGACTGCACCTCCTGTCTCCTCCATCTCTTGCTCTATGATGAAGCCAAGCAGAACTGTGATATGGGTTGTGTTGAGACTCTGCCTCCCCCTATTACAGCCTTCGTAAACAGGCAGGCGTGAAATGTAATCCCAAGCCTTATACCTTTGGCAGGTCCTAGCCGCTCGAGTGCTTTGTTTGTGTTTTCCCCCTTTTTCCGGATCTTTGAGTGATTCCCTTTGCCAGTGCCTTTGAAACTCAAGCTTGTCCCCACCTGTAGAGGGACGAACACCATGTTTACATTATTGTGTGCTTAAAATGGCATCTTCATTTCCTCTGCCTGGTTTCCGGATGAGTAGGTCAGTAACAATACAAAAGAGGGAGGATCTGTTTGGCTTGTGGTGATGGTGCTTTGATGAGAAAAAGAAAAAAAAGAGAAAAAAAAAGCCTGGATCATACCCAAGTTCATCCTGACTCACAAATGAAATGTTGATTCACCGGTGATGAATATAAGGATCAGAATACATGAAGTGTTTGGATGAAGATGTTTGGCACACATGAACGTGTTAATCCTTTTCCTGAGTTTTGTCTGTTACATATTTTGGAGGAGTGAAAGGTCATGCAAGTTTATTTATGATAAGGTCTGTGTGGTGAGGCAGTATCAAAGAAAAAGAGACTGAGTATTACACTGTAATACTGTAACTCAATAGCCTTTGAAATCTTTACCGTAAAGTTATACATTTTTACATTTGAAGGTCAGCCAGTTCTGTCCTTGGTCTCTGTTTTCATAAGCTACTCTTTCTCGCTAAGTTCCTATCCGGTGAAGGGGAGTGGAGCAAAGCCATATTTTACACATAAACTTATTCATGAGTGAACAGAGATGGTGAAACAATGGGTAAAAAAGTAAAAAGGGCATTCTCTGTTCTGTTCCTTTCCTGCTTTCTATTCTAAAGTCCTGATCCATCTCGGCCTTGCTTTGCCATGCGTGTCACTCAGTCTCTGGTTAGACCCTGAAGCCTGGCAGGCCAGTGGACACATGACCATTGAAGCTGAGCAAAGTACAAACGAAGACAAATCTACTGAGAAGCCTGCCATAACAGGTTGGTTTGCACATGAAAGGAAGGCAGTAGGAGGGTTTTGTATTCCTTTTTACACCCATTTCCTCTGTTCTTCCCAATTCCGTGACCATACTTATTCTCCACTTAAACCAACAAAGTTGGCTTTCTTTCTCTAAAGTAGAACCTCCTTGTCTGTGTTGTACTGAAGCTATGTAATGGCAAAGGAACAGCAGCATAAAAGCGATACTTCAATTTTATGGCAATTAAGCCAAGCTTATTGCGTAACTCAACACTGGATATCTCGTTGCTGTCTTCCGTGAATTTAATTCCTCTGATCGGCATCGAAATTCGTTTAATATCTAATCGGAAATTTCTAAGGGAGCCTGCGAAGGGCTGCCATGCGATCTGTTTTCTTAGGTTCTGCCCCAAGACAGCTGTGGAATCTGACACTTGTGTCAAGGAGTGCATGGAGAAAAGAGATTAGGGAGAGCGCAGGCGGACTTTCTCATTCTCGTCACGTTCATCGACCCAACAGTGCAGAAGGACAACTTTCTTTTAAGTTCTCCTCAAAAGATTCCTGTGATGAATGCCGTGAAACACGAGCTTTCGGCATGTTTCGACTTTGTTGAGCATTCCGTGCAGAACAAGAAAAAAAACAGCTCTGGTGTACGTTCTCACAAAATTGCTTCCAAAGATATCATGTTTGAAATTTTGGGGTTTCCGGCAGCCCGGCACATCCAGCCTTAACAGCCAGAAGGGAAGGAGAGTGTCAGCTCTGAAAATGTCAGGTCTGTTTTTATAGTTCGTGTAAATCTCTCGTTTTGTTTTGGAAGACTTAAAATAATTACATTCCAGGAAAAATATTTCCCAAACCCACTCCATTTCAAGTGCGCCAGACAGAAAATTAGATAAGGATATCCACCAAGTATAGAAGTATTGATAAAGCACTTTGTCACATGGTTGATAAGATCAGAATGGAGACCTTATAATATCTTATCATTCTATATCAAGACCCCCCCCCCCCAAAAAAAAAGACATGATGATAGACGAAAACCGTTTTAGCCAATAAGTAGACAAAGTGTGCACAAAAGCCTTCAATTTCCTAGCAAAAGTCTTGGCTTTCCTAACAAAAATCTTCGCTAAGGTGCGTAGAATTTCGAAACCCGTGAACTTGCTCTGCCAACTGACCACCTCAGGGCATCTTAAAGTCTTCAGGGAAACCCTGCATACAGATCACTAGATATCTCAAGCTTCAGTTTTCCTGGATTAAGATCACTACCAGATGTTGGCTGAGCAGCAGCTTCTAAGGCCCAAACAAGCTCCACAAATCACTTTAAATCACCAGGGACTTCTCTGTAGCTTCCTACATGTCTTAATTTTGCAATTACTTCAAGTCACATCTGCACGGAGTTCATAAACAAAGAGAAAAAAAATCTCATTTATCTTGGTTGCATTGTTCAGTTTTTAGTAGCCAGTTTATATTGGCAAGAGCCAACAAAAGCAACATGAACCATTACTGTAACAGTCTTTTCTCAAGCGATATCAAATACTGACCCTCTCTGCTGGCCCCTCTTGAGGCTACCTTTTCCCATATAAGTTTAGCCAGCGATGCCGTTTCCTGCCCTGGCATAATAACCCGAACCTTATCTCCAGTTAGCCTGAACAACCAGACTATAAAAATATATGAACGGCGGACACGGGGATCAGTAAACAAACAGGGATACTTTGGTGGTGTGGGGAAAAATAAATCTGTCATCATATGTGGATAACTTGAATGAGTGGGTGAAGGGAGTGAGAATGGAAAAAGAAACAGATCACGCTTGGAGGACAGGGAGCAGAATATGGTTGGGACCTATAAGAGGAACGAGTGGTTCCCAGAGCCAGCACTGCCACTGACGGATGGATGCTAATGTCTTTCCCATCTGGCTCGAAAGAAGGGCAAGGCTACTAATGAGTCCTATCAACACTGGTCTCCAGTCCTCACTGGGACATTTGATCACTAAGCCATAAAACCCAGGGTGAACTACGCAAGCAGTCCCAGTACTTCAAAAACACAACGTTTTTTTTAAGTAGCTTCAAGGCCCTGTCCACACCTATACAGATATTTTAGAAAACATAGTTTTTTTCTATGAGTTCTAGTCTCCTGCCCAAACCCAAAAAAGCAAAAACACTGAAAATGAAGCTTTTTGAAAACATCCTCCCCAAAAAATAAAATATAAAACATGAAAGTTGTGGATGTTCTAGTGCACATACCAGGACTCCAACCTGCTACCCTAATTGTTATATTGGTGCCTTATAGCACAACAGTGATCGCATATCTCATAACTGCAATATATATTTTTTTAATCTTAGTAGTATTTTATTTTTTTTAATACCAGCCTACAATATGCAAGCAGACTCCTTGCCAGTCCACAAGAATCCATATGTCTGACACGTTGCTGTTTTATTTCTCTTTACGATTCTTGAGATGTTTTACATAACAGTTTATGAAGTATTATCGGTTCATATTTGGCTGGGTTTCTCACGTGACCGTTTTCAAGACGTTCGACAGAAATATTTAGAAAAATGTTCTTTTAAAAAAATAAAGGAAGGGTAAAAAGTGTTTTTTTTAAAAAAAAAAATATCCATGTTCATGTGGACAAAGTTTTAAGGAAAGCTGGGAGAAGGAAAGCTTTGGAAGCTGGGGATTATTCAGTGTTTCGAGGCTTTAGATCAATATTTAAAATCTTAAGCCAAGATTATATAGAGCAATGCTTGACTTTGTGGTTCTGAAAGTTGCCCTCCGACTGGTGGTGTGAAGAGTGGTGAGGAAGAGGTGAACACTAAAACAAACTTACTTCTAATAAAACAAATAAAAAAGAGAGCACGGAATGTTGGTTGGAGAACTTCAGGGGTCCTTGAAGATCCTTCCTGTTATGAACGAGTGTCATTGCCTAACACCGAGTACCTAACTTCAGTGCAGACGTAAAACAGAGGAGCTTTTGTGTGGTGTAATGTAATGAAAAGAAAAACTGAAAATATTTATCTGAATGGAATGAAATGTAAGAGCAGGGAGAGACAAGTGAGTTCTAATTTAAAAAAGGTGTCGATGTACTTCTTGTGAGTGAGAGCGTGAAAATATCAAAGAAGAAATGCTCGAGGTTCAGGTGCAGTCTGAACTAATTACCGAGACCACCCACAGACCTGGAGAAAAGGCACGGATCAACTTCCACTGCCACATTCATGGTTTATTGCTCAGATATGGTTCAATAGTTGAAAATGTGGCAGCACTTTACTTTAAATGCCTTACTTGTAACCAAACGCACACCCTCCATAACTGCCAAGGCGGATGTGTCACTCTAGAACAATATTATTATAAGTTTGTAAGAACATTTGTGGAGCCTGTGGAATGAGCTGGAGTGACTCCTGAAATGTTATCCAAATACTAATTATAAATCCAGCCTATAGGATGAAAAATAAAATGACACCTGATCAAATTATAACATTTTCTACCGGGTAAAACCTTTTTTTTTTATATTGTCTTGCTAAACATGTGACTGGTGAGGAGACAATGTGATGCATTCCTATAATTTCTATGCAAAAAAAAACAAAACGCAATTGAATAAGATGTCTATTTCAGCCAAGTACTAAAATACTGAAGATTTTTTTTTTTCCTGATGGAGTCAACTGATTTGATTTGCCTCGTTTGGCTCGTGGTCATGTTGCATTACATCAAGTTTTAGATAACCCGGATCTATTTGTTTTTTCCTGAGACAGCTTGGAATTCATTAGTGCCTCAGTTATTCCAGGTCCTCCAGGTCAGGGTTTCTGCAAATCAAACTCACTTCATTACTCTTGAAACTTTACATGCATCAAAAAGATTTAATAGTGCAACCTTGATATCTCACTGAACATTACTCTTGGTGCATGTTTTTCTTTCTTATTGTAGATTCAACACAGATGTCAACAAGAGAAAAAAAATAAATGCCTTAGATTGAGGCTTTTACTGTCTGACTTTGTGAAGTGATGGACACCCAAATCTTTCCAAATCATTCTGTAATGCTTTTCGGTGCAATCAACAAATCAACTAGAACAGGATGGTGTTGTGAAGAGAAGTTAAATCACATCTGTTTTCTTTGTCATAGGGCAGGTTTCTATTTAGAACGTTTCTCATAATTGTTTATGATTCAGATGAAAATGACTTAATGCATAGGGTTCACAGACTTTTCCGACTGTAACTGAAGATACAAATATTTATTAAAAACACTTGTTCACCTGAATAATTCAAAAGTCGTCTCCAAATATTTTTTAAACTTTATGCTAGAATATACACTCAGTGGCCGTCAAGCGTATTGACATGCACTTGTTAATAGGGAGAATTGTACACCTGCTCATTCAAGCGATTATCCAACAGCCAGTGCATGCGGCAGCGCAGCAATGCATATGATCACACGGACACAATCAAGAACTACAGTAAATGTTTACATCATACACCAACCAGGCATCACATTATGACCACCTGCCTAATATTGTGTTGGTCTCCCTTTTGCTGCCAAAACAGCCCTGACCCATCATGCACTGTGTATTTTGACACCTTTCTATCAGAACCAGCATTAACTTCTTCAGCAATTTGAGCAACAGTAGCTCGTCTGTTGGATCGGATCACATGGCCCAGCCTTCGCTCCCCACGTGCATCAGTGAGTCTTGGCTGCCCATGACCCTGTCGCGGGTTTACTACTGTTCCTTCCTTGGCCCACTTTTGACAGATACTGACCCTGAACACCCCACAAGAGCTGCAGTTTTGGAGATGCTCTGATCCAGTCGTCTAGCCATCACAATTTGGCCCTTCGTCAAACTCACTCAAATCCTTACGCCCATTTTTCCTGCTTCTAACACATCAACTTTGAGGACAAAATGTTCACTTGCTACCTAATATATCCCACCCACTAACAGGTGCCATGATGAGGAGATCATCAGTCTTATTCACTTCACCTGTAACTGCTCATAATGTATATCAGAAAATATGGTGTGAAAATATGATTTCAGATGGCGTGGTTGTTCGTACCAATTATTACTGGTGAGGGTGTTTCAGAAACTGCTGATTTTCATGCGCTACTATCTCTCTAACAGAATGGCACGAAACATTCAGTGAGAGTCAGTTCTGTGCATGGTAACAATTTATTGATGAGAGAGCTCAGAGGAGAATGGCCAGACTGATCGGAGCTGACAGGAAATCTACAGTTACTCAAACAGCCACAATGTACAATTGTGTTTAGAAGGAAAGCACAAAATGTACAACATATCAAAGCTTTAGTTGGATGGGGTACCGCAGCTGAAGAGTCTGATGGTGATCTTTATTTGCATGATTTTATGCATTGTTCTGTTTGCACATGACTGCCTGATTTAAAAGCTGCACAAATAAGCAGGTGCACAGATGTTCCTATTAAAGTGGCCAGTGATTGCATATTCTAACATTAGGCAAGATTTTTTTTTTTTTTTAATCAAATTTTTTACCTCAACCAGAGTAATTTAAAATAAGTGTTTTCTTTTGTTCTTTCCTAAATAAAAGCTGCACTTTGTTGTAAAGGAGCGATCTTCTTCATGGGAACCAGACAAATGTCCCCACAAGGTTAAAAACTGTCACATATTACTATCGTTATGGGACATTTGGTGCCATTAATGAGATGCCCCATCCTTCTCCATCCTTTCCTCTCATCCACACACACACACACACACACACACACACACACACACACACACACAAAATGCTTCAACAAAGACATTATGATACAAGACGGAGTTCAAGGGCCCTGACTAACCAGCATGGCGGAGACAATAATGAGGCATCAAAGCCGTCCTGGTGCAACTTGGGCGCCCAGGCACAGCGGGTGCAGCTGCTCAGCTGAAGTCATCGTGGCAGCTGCCCCCAAAAACCTGATCCATTAGGGGCTCCTGAGGGGGGATTAAAAGCCTCAACCTTCGCAACACATTCTATACAAGAGTTTTAGGCAGGGACTCCTTGTAATTTTCTCAGCTGATAGCTGAGCCTTCTATTACCTTCACACAACCTTTAATTTTATGCTAATAGGTCTTACCCCCTTTTTCTGTCTGAGCTATATAAAAATTCTTCCTGTTATAATGGATGGTTTGGGGAACTATTAAACATTTTAAATGCCTACCGGAAGTAGTGTGCGCATACAAAAAGTATTTTCTCATGTGATGAACAAGCAAGACTTTTAGAAGGTGAGTCAGAAAGTTTTTCTGAGTGGGCTGCACTGCGTTACATATTACCACAGATAATACTAAAAGATTGCTAATGATCTACTGTATGGGGAAATACAAGCAGTCTATTCACTAGTGAGGATGTGCTCAATACCCACAATTCAGCCCCTTTTGTCTTACATTACATGAGGCTTAATTGAGAACAAAATAAAAAAGATAATTAACTCAGCATGGCTAATAGAAAACTGACCCTGATAGAGGCCCACAGCGAGGCTCTCCATTTAGACTTGGCGCTGCTTGCGATAGACATTTTCCGCCCTCAAATTAGAAGTTATTCACTCCAGGAGATAGCACAGATCACTGTAAACCCACAAAACCATAGTCCTGTTCTATAGTACTGACTGTATTCTTTGTTTTTGTGATTATTTTAATAGGCTGAAAATAGCTGTTCATGTTTCAGCACTGAGGCCGTGTTTTGAATAAAATGGCAAGTTTCGGATCTCTCTCAACAGGGATCAGGGTTCATGTACTCAAGAGTTCTGAGAGAAGGCTTATAGGATCACAAGACTTTCCACGGTTCTCTACAGGGAGCCGGGCCAAATTAGGCCTCGATTAATTGGGCCAGCAGCCAGTTTACTCATGCAACACTCTCTGCCTTTCCAAAACAGAAAAGATCATCCAGTGGATGTCACACCTGAGCGACGACCATCAAACTGCCCGTAATGATAGACAGAGAGGAGGGTCAAGTCTTTTAATAATAATTGTGTGTATTAACTGGATTAAGTTAGTTCTGGTTGGCTGGAACAGTGAGGTTGTAATGAGAAATTAAAGCTCTACAAGTCTGCTGAATAATAATACTGATTTTTGCCTTAATATTCAAAATAGTCAGAGTTTTACAGATTTATACCTTCATACTAGATTTACACAGACATGCACACCATCAAAAGACTCACCAATCACAATGAGGGTGTAGTTGATGTTGACGCTGCCAAAGCCGTTGGTGGCTTTACAGTTGAAAGTACCAGCATCCTCAGCCTCCACCTCTTTTATTCGCAGTGCTTGATGTGTGACCCTGAAGCGTAGCCATCCGCTGTGGATATTGCGGCCATCTTTGCTCCACATGATGAGGGGAGGTGGGTCACCCTCAACGGGACACTGGAGCTTCATGGTGCGTCCGATCCGCACCGTCTGCCGGTGCACCACCTTCTCTGAAACACGGGGAGGACCTGAGAATAGATTTCGAACAGATTGTAATTGATCATCATTTGAATTTCGCAAAATGTCTAGTTTTTATAAGAACTGACATCTGAGTCTGTTGGGGCATTTCTAAAGATATCAGTATCAGATATTAGTCTTATGCTATGCACATTTACTCATAAAAATGGTCCGACACCAACAACCAATAACGTAACATAATAGAAAGTAAGCCTAAGTATAGGGTACGTTAACTTGTGCTTTTCATGGCCGGTAGTTAAACAGAGGAAGCATAAACAGAGCTGACATGTACTCATACTCAGTCTGAAATAAAAAGGTATTTGTACATCACTACACAGAGAGAGGCCCAGTTCGTGTCCTTCTTAACAACTCTTAGATGTGATAGAGCTGTATCTAGCTTTACTGCCTCTGACACATGGCATCATCTAATTTGTTGCTCTATTGGAAACAGTACCTTCTTTTAAATCCTAACGTACTGATGACAGATTGATGCAACATGAGAAAGTCAGTGATGTGGTTAACATAAATATCCAGGACTACATCTTTAAAATCCCTGCCTGTTTTCATCTTCAAATGCATTACATCCAGCCTTATACACGAACTGGCGTACCAGATCTTACGAGTGTTGAGCTAGGCTTAGTTTTAAGTAGCCTTGGCTCGGCTCAGTGAAAGAGGTTTCCCCTGGCCCACGCACAGCCTTGCTTACTCCCTGTTAAGAGACTCAAGGCAGGAAATTGATAGTGTCACTGTTTATGTCTGCAGGGAAATTGTAACCACAGTCCCTTGTCAGCCAGCCATGTCTCCCTGGCTTGCCGCTCTACGGAGGCAGCGCTGTTTGCACACTCCTTAGCTGGTGGCTCCTTCGTGGCTATAAAGGTCAAAACCTGTAAATACTGTCTACAATCATTGCTCTTAAGGTGGGGGGAGTCACCCTCGGCGGTTGTTTACACAAGGCTTATGCCTTACTCTATCTGATACATCTGAATGTTTGACAGGAAAAGTGATTTGCACAGGCACGGATTTGCACATAAGGCATGATTTGGAGGATTTTTTTTTATTACTTTTTACGACAGAACTGGGATTAATAAGTGGTATTTATATGACATCTCAATAAAAATATTTTCAGTCCTTTAAACTAATTAATTGAAGAATATTACAAAAGAAAACTGGAAAAATGTTCTGTAAAACACACATTCCATGGAAAAAACGCTGTGTTTAAATAGAAACATGCAAAATAACAACTATTTTTTTAAATGACACTTAATAGTTTCCCCAGATATAAAATAAAATAGAACAAAAGCTGACTACTATTTTAAAAAAAATCCCTTGCCAAAATTCTGTTACCACATCCTGGGAAGATCTTAAACTGTGCTGGGAAAGCAATAATTTATTGATTCCAGCATCCACAATCATTTCAATTCATGTCTATTGTCAACACTTAAAAAAAAAAAAATAAAAAAAAAAACAGACCCGCAGCAAGGTGAGTGAGGCACCGCTAAAGTTAATAAGCGTAACTGACCACATCACACTACTGTTTCTCATATGAGGAAGTGGGTAGATGACATTTTGACAAATGGAGGAAGTGTGAAAAAGAAATTAGTCACAGGCAGGAATCTGAGGTAACCCTCCTCTCCTCTCCTCTCTTTCACTCGGCAAATGGCTTTCTCATCAGACACAAACCTCAAGTAAACCTTCCTGGTGCGCCGTTCCCCCAGATTGAATTCTCATTCTCCCTGGAAGGCTGTACGCCCACTCTTCAGGCAGATTTACGAGCGTTTTGCTCTCGGCCTTCTGTTCGGGAACGGCCTGTGGGTCAGACCCAAGGCTTCTCCTCCGTATTGGGGCCCAGGGGCTGACGGCGTGGCGCGTTTCACAGATCAGAGGTGCGCCGATGAAAACAAAAGGCCCCACACTTTCACGAGCTGCTCTCAATTCTCTTCTTCTGCCTTGTCCCAGCACAGCGGCGATTAATGGACAAACCAGTGTACAGCTGTCTGGAGCTACCCGTGGCCCTTTTCCCCTCACAAATGGAATGCGAGACAGAAATATCAGGAGTGCATGACAGCGTGAATAGTTTTATGGTGCCAGAGTAAATCAAGCAAATCAATGAGTCTATTGGGGGATAAACAAATAAGGTTTATATATCAATAGCAGTCAAATGCTGCATTGTGTGTGTGTGTGTGTATTTGTGTGGAGAAGGAATTAAGGCTGAGCAGGGAGGGGAAGAACCGAAGGGCTAAGTCTTTAAAGGCAATCTGTTTTGTCCATTTAACCTAAACACATTCCCTTCTGCTGCAGCTGACTGCGCCACAGCCTGCAGCACAATACATTAGCAGGCGTCTCTTTCCATTTGGCCCTCTGTGCTGGGGGATCTGTCTTAAAGATGCAGCCTCCCATATCTCCTTTAGCCTTTTATGGCCTGCTGGCTTAAGGTAGCCAAACATGCATGTCTGGAATGTCCACTAATGACAGAAAAAAGGAAAGGCCAGGATTCAGCAAAGAGGCCAACATAAGTAGCATTTCACCCTTTTAACTCTCCAAAAGGAACTAAACTGAAAGATCCTTGCCAGGACTTTCTATATCTGCTCTAATGAAAGTTTGTCCTTAAAAGTCTGGATGTAGCATCGAGCCAGAGTGATAGAGCTATTTGTTCTTAAAGAAATCTAATTCAAAATATTTTTGTTGGCAGCATCATGATCACCGGAGACACTCCGGAGCTCAAAAGTACCTTTGATTAAACTTTCCTTAAAGTGCCAGTTTTTTTTTTTTTTTTTTTTTTTACCTCAAGGAAGAGGCCTGTGACAAAGGAGGAGATCCTTCACCCTGGCTCAACTTCCTCTGGCTTTTCTCGAAATCGCTGTTGTGTTGCCAATCCAAACTTTATTATTCACCAAAATGGAAGAACAACAATATTAATAGCCACTTATTTGCACATTTATTAGCAATAGTCACTTCAGATTGCTCCGATACAGAACCAAATAAAGTCATTTTTCTGTTGAACAGTACATATTTCCTCATCTTACATAACAAGGAAAAGAAATACCGCAAACACTGAAGAAGATACATGCCTGAAGTCTTCCCTTAATGCTGAAGCAATTAGAATGGATTAGTGTCGCTTTTGTTTAGTTCTTATTTTATTTTTTCGTAGGGATGGTATGTGGTCGGGCAAAATGCAAACAGGAGTGTAAATGAATTCCATCTATGATTTACGATATGCTTTCAAACCATCTGGATATGAATGCTATGATTTCCCAGACTGAGACAATAGGGCTGGGATTACATGAGCCCTCTCGCATCTGCAACCTTGCATAAAATGAAACCCAAGCTGAAATGTGCGAGTCAGTAGGGACAAATCACCTTTATGTTTCCTGTTATGATTGTTTCCTTAACGCTCATCAATTGCAATGTCTGGAGAATTTGTGCAACCCATAAATACACTTCAGGCCATGGGGAGTTTGAGGATCTAACTATGTCTTAAACACCCTGTTCCACAAGCTTCAACTATTCCAAATGGCTTACCAGAGTGGGCCAAACATGGTAAGAAGCCAAAATCGAGTAGTATGAAACTATGAAAGATTGAGTAAGGGTCTCCCTCCGGGAAGTGCTGGAATGAGAGGGTTTTGTGATAGTTTGTGTTGCCATCATAAGGTTCTGTGGGCCAACAACTACATGGCGAATCCCAAACAGACCACCATGGAGAGCACAGAGCGTTTAGACTCCTCTCTTTGGAAGACTGATAGAGCCTTTCATACATACTCCATTACAAATAAATACAATGCACTAGAGAACAAAACTGGTCATTATAATGAGTGGGACCAGCTATCATTTATAGATGGGTTAAGACATCTATTAATCTGACATTAAAAAAATGCACTAGTAGAATGCTTATAAAAAACCCCCGAAAATGATCCATGTCAGGAAAATACAAAAATAAACTCATAAGGTTCAAATGGTATTTTGTGGTTTTCTCTGTTGAGTCTGTATTTCCTGGCCACACTATTATAGTGTGTTCAGAATTGTTTCCAAAATGAATTCTATGGAGCATCAGTGCAGATGATATTTTATTAGTCATATTTCTGGTCAGTGTTAACTTGTAAAATGTGGGTCAACAACATATCAAGGAAGGTGTGTGCTCGGTCTCCAGCTCCATCAGAGCGGCCCCTATACACTTACTCTCATTCTCTCTGCCCTGTATTGCCTGTTTTGCTGTCGTTGCCTTGGGTGACAAGTCAGAATGATAACAATAACCCATTTACACACGCCACACTCAATTCACCCAGACAGGTAAAGAGCACCCATTTCCCCAGCTGTCAATAGGTCAATTGCTACCAATTGCTAAGCATGACAGTTAACACTACCCTGAGGCCCATGGCTGGATATGTTTACACTAGCCTCTCTTCTTCAGACACCTTCCATTGTATTAATGGGCTTAATGGCAATTAGCTTATGAAATCTAAACAGGCATGTAATCTCCCTCCAACCACGACTATATGTGATTGATGATCTGATGTGAGAAAAATACAGAAGATATGATTCAGAGTTAGTTGAATGACATCTCCTTAATTCAGTCAAACAAGCACTGAGGTCATGCCTACATTACTGACACTAACCATCATAGGCCACACCTCTTTTACTGACACCAACCATCATAGGGCACACCTCTTTTACCGATACCAACCATCATAGGCCACACCGCCATTACTCACACTAACCATCATAGGCCACACCTCCATTACTGACAACTATCACAGGCCACACCTCCTTTACTCATACTAACCATCACAGGCCACACCTCCATTACTGACACCAACCATTATAGGCTACACCTCCACTACTGACACTAACCATCATAGGTCACACCTCCATTACTGACACCAACCATCACAGGCCACACCTTCACTACTGACACTAACCATCATAGGCAACACCTCCTCTACTCAAACCAATCATCATAGGCTACAACTCCATTACTGACACCAACCATCATAGGCCACACCTCCATTACTGAGATTAACAAGTACAGGGGCCACGCCTCCATTACTGGAAAATTGACATAAAAGTATGACCATATGAGCTTAAAAAGGCATGCAGCTTAAGAACAGCAAGCATGGTACAAAGTTTTTTGGGTTTTTTTAAGGTGGTTGAGTGGTGGGAAAAGTGTGGTTTGGCTCGTGGCTCTCTCTGCCACTACTCCTCAGAGGCACACACACACATACACACACACTGTTCTGGGAATCTTGGGACCAGAAGCCAGTAGGGTGTTGGGCGCTGAGAGGATCAAGTTGCCACGCTGGCCAGTCAGCAAATTCCGCAAAGCTTTTAAAGTTCCAGTTGCTTTTTTGCCTTTCGGAGTGGCAGGGGAATGTACATATATTGAGAACACAGAGTTACCCTACCCATTCTCCTAAAACATTTCTATGGTATTCATTATCATTCTTAAAACTTTAAGAGTGGCGACTGAGCCAGATGCTATTGTGTTAACACATGAAGAAGATGATTTAGTTTTTAACATCTGGCTCTGGATCTCACGTATTCCATTACAAATTTCTTCAATTTAATCATCACTAATTTAGCGCCTACCAAGAGGGTCAGTAGTAATCCAAATTTCCCTGTAGACATGCAAAGGCAAGCAATACCTCATACATGCCTGAAGGAGGGTGTTAAGTCATAGATCTTGATTTCATGAAGAGACACACACTCATGATTGCATCATCCTAATCAACAGCAGGAAAAGGAAACTAGGCCACTTTACTCAACCTGATTATCCTAGTTACAGATCACCTGACATGCTGACAAATACACATCTCTAAGACAATAAATAACAATGTACTGTGACTTTTATTTGTTGTTCTTTCTAAGTTAACACTGATGCCAACCTGCCCTATCAGCACTAGAGACGTATCCAAGTATGAATACGTTATTTGGAAAGAACAAATATCAACAAGTGTGGTTTAGGCCACACCCATTTCGAATTAAAATCCAAATACAGATTCGGATATTTTTCAGGGTTCAAGGAATACTCATACAGATGCAGATAGTGGCTTTGCTTTACTCCTTTACTCAGCACTGATTTTCTAAACGTGTACGTGTGCTTACCTTTAAAAACGTTTGCGTCACATAGCGTGAGCAGAGTTAATATGAAACATCTAGGTTTTTGTCACAGATTTGTTCGAAAGATTTTTTTTACTTAATATAACTCAGTGAAAGGTACAGAATAATTTCTGTGATAGATTCCAGTTATTACGAATGTCGATTTTTTTTTAAGCACAGACATACACTATATAATTTAACATACATATATATATTCCCCGATACAGTGAACAATACTGCATTAATTTGACACAAGATAAAAGATTCAAAATGGTCTCTGCTGATATAATGGAACAGATCAAAAATCATTCCTATATAAGCTTTGAAATGAAAACATCCTGCTGAGGGAGGGAAAAAAAAAAGTTCTGCTATGCGTTAGAGTAATAGGACATGTCAAGAAAATGAAAGACTAGTCCTAACATCGTTAAAGCTACCAACCTGACTTAGTCCAGATTTCCTTTATGCTCAAAGACGTAAACTTTTGTACTACCTTGTATAATAACCACAGGTTCACTGGAAACAAAGGATCGTCTGTCCTTCCAAATTAACCCTGGACTGCACCTGTCTTTTTCGGTATGAGTGTGAATTTTAAAAAAAAAAAAAAAAAAAAAAAAGGAAAGAGAGAGAGAGAAAATAGAGAAACATTGCAATAAAGTCTGGAAAACAGTGCTGAAAAGCAATGAAAAATAGTTTCAAAGGCATTGTGTTTTTTTTTTTAGCTGACAAGCCAAAAACCTGGAGGAGATTTTAATGGACAACATACTCACAGAGGTTATAAAGATTTTTATGGGAACTCAATGGATGAAAACTTGGGCCTGGATGACAATTATCCAGATGTATTGGAATTAAAAAGAGAGCCTAAAAAAATATAGAGTATTCCCAATTCAACTGTCGGTGCTGGAAAATCGCTGAGAAGACGAGCTTCTTGTTGCATACTTGCAAAAAAAAAAAAAAAAAAAGTGTTAAAATACACACCTTGGTTTACTCATGGCTGCTGCAGGGGTTTTATGTTTCACAAAAGAGAGATAAAAAATGATCTAGACCAGGAGCAACGTTCACCTTGAGTGGACTACATGATAGTGGTGTAAGAGATGAAGATTTTAACTCGGGATAGGAGAGGTTCTGAGGTTCGTTTTAGCCCAGACGATTTGTGTGTACAATCGTTTAAGATCTATCTCTGGTTTGTCAAGTGAGAAAGAAAATGGACAAAGGAACTTTGTCCAGGCAGTATGTGCAAACTGCAAAGGAAACGGCTTTATATCATGCAAATATACTAAGTCAGTGAAACACGCGTGTATGTGAGCCCTTTGGCAGTCCGGAGGCTAATTCCACTCAGCCGCTCAGACAAACAGCTCACACAGGCACGGAATGTGGGACATGAGTATCTAAGACACACACACACACATACACACACGTTTGTCTTCCTATCCTTCTGAGGGCCGAAAAAGCTACCGCTTTTGTAAAACAGTAAAATAATAAATAAATATTATAAAAATCTAATTATAATAATATTAATAATAAATATTTCAATCCTTTGGAGATATTTGGTTCCCCACACACACACCATCTCTAGTGTAAAACATAGTGGGAAAAACAGAGGGCTATAAATGGTCTACCAACTGCACCGCAGACTGCACACTCATCTTCGGCATCGATGCTCTAAACCCTTTTTTACAATTCTGCTCATGAACTTTTACCGTATTGTTACCGACAACTCTGTCTGGAATCAGGAAGACAACAAATAGCATGGCTCATGTGGCATATAGTTGCAAAAGACGTGCCTTTGGTTTAAATTATGGCTCGGGGTTAGGACAGAGGTCAAGGTGAGGATTAGGTTAAATGGCAGAAAAACGGCAGTGATGACAAGAGTTCCAAGGAGCCAGAAAAAGTCTTTAAGTAGATGCCATGTGCAAATGGAAAAAGAAAAGCTAAGAGTAGATGCCATGTGCTAGTGCGGTCAAATTTCATGTCGGTGAGCGAGAGAGAGAGTGTGAGAGAAAGAAAGACAGAGAAACTCGCTGATGAAATGTGTAATGAAAACTAAACTAAGATGAACAAACAGTCTGCCATGCTGAATACAGGGCATATCTCCATAGCTAATGTTTAACTGCAGCTGCCTCCTGTGTGCTGATAAAAAGTGACGTGTGTTTGGCTGCTCACACTCCTCCATGGCCTTATCCTGCACTCAGGCCACTACCTCTCGCCCTCATAGGTGGCCAGCACCTGCAATAGCTCTCTCATGTAATCAGCTGTCAATATTTGATTACTCGGCACACTGCGTTTGTCCTGCAGAAATTAAACACAGGTTAAGTGGAAGGCCTCAGCTGCTTATACACCACTGCTTTATCTGTACCTAAGTAACAACCTTGAGATAAACAACAGTTTGTTTTTTGGCAAACTTTCCCGAGGAGGTACAAGATAGACTTTTACAAAAGAAAACATTCTGTATTTCGACAAATAAGGAAGCCATTATGGTAATGATAAAGGTTGTATCGAGACATCCCTACACCGGTTGCCTTTGCCACTCCAACTCCAACTTGTAAGCATTTGCATGCATCTTTGTAGGCCTCCAATTTTGTCATCAGAAAGAAGAATTAGCACAACAAGGAATTTAGGAGGCTGATCAAATTTCAGTTAAAATATGCAGCTAATCCTCTGCTATGGGATACTGGAGGACAAAAACTTTCTAAAAGAAGAACACCACCTAACAATTAAATAATATTTTGTTCCAAATAATAATTACATATTCCGATAAAATCTCAAAATTTGTTCATTAAAAGTTCCTTCTTATTTCCAGGACTAGAGTAATTCTACTCTATGACTATGCTTAAGTATTATGTAATTCTATTTCCTTCAGCATTATTGAAATTGAATACTTATATACATTTCCAGGAAAATTACTTATTACATTCTTATATAACCCTAAATTACTTAAAAGACCTGTTCTTGTTCCTGTTCTTTTTTTTTCAATTCAATTCAATTCAGTTTATTTGTATAGTGCTTTTAACAATGGCCATTGTCTCAAAGCAGCTTTACAGAAGTATAGAAACAGAGAGAAAAAATTAATTTTTGTCCGTAATGAGCAAGCCTGAGACGACGATGGCAAGGAAAACCTCCTGAGAAGATATGAGGAAGAAACCTTGAGAGGAACCAGGCTCAGAAGGGAACCTCATCCTTATTGGGGTGACACCGGACAGGAAAAAATGTAAATGTTGCTAATGTCTTTGCTGTAATAGCAACTAAGAGCTCTTGAGGGACTAGTAGGTCAGTGTAGTTTCTGAGCTCATTATTGTAACACTAATTCCTAATATAGCTATCTAAAGATGGAGAAGCCATCCAAAACTGACGTATGTTTTGCTTAACTATATATATATATTTTAAATCTAAGTTAGCATTAATTCCAGTAGCTAATGTAAATTGCCTAGGCATGTCAAATTCTTCATATAATATTTACCTTATGATTAATTTATTAGCAAAGCAGGAGGAGTCATGTTCAGCAGAAACTGAATGTTGTTTTCAGGCAAAATGGGGGAGCTGCTTATGACTTTTTTTTTTTGAAAGATAATACAAAAAACTACTTTTATTTTTACAAAATACTTTTTAATACATTTTAAAAAAAATAAAAATAGCAACTTTTTTTTTTTTTTTTAACTTTGCCTTTCACTTTTATCGGATACATCATCTACACTTTCATCCGTACAATTTCTCAATATTTCTTTCCCACCTTCTCTGATTTCCATGGTTCTTGAAGCAGGGTATGTGAAGCATAGCCAGGGGCGTTTGTGATTTTCTAATTTCGTTACAGTGGTGGAACTTATGACCCGCTCTAAATAACGTCAATACGGAATGCAATGACATTTTAAATAAATATGGATGAAAACTTCAAGGGAAAACAAAAAGCACTCTCATCCTAAATAACCGCTAATTTAAATAACAAGCCTAATTGTTCAAAATAGTTGGTGTGTATACTAAACTACTCCCGAGGGGGTCTGGGAATATTTTTTCAGGTCACGAGGTCTCTTACTGTCAAAAAAAAAAAAAAAAAAGTTACCTCATTTTAATCTTGGGAAACAGTTGGAGCTAAAGCTGTTGCACTGCAGGCCCTGAAGACTTTGGGGCAACTATTAAAAACACATTCACTCTTAACAATAGGCAGCTAGTCGTGACCTGACAACTTAATCCAATACAATTAGCCTTAGCTTTCAGTGCTACCTCAGGCTAGACTAGAGAAAGCCGTTTGCTGCTGCGCACAGAACCTTCGGCTACCATTCATGCCCTCTGCTGAAATCTTTCTTCTTTCTTTATCCTTCTCCTTTACTCCTTTGCTCTTTCAGCCTCCCACATTCCACGCCGTGCCTCAGCCATGACTAACTCAATTTGCTCCTGCAGGTCTCTGTCAGAAAAGGTTTCGTCCACACGTTCTGCAGGCGGCTGCCGGAGGCTAAAGACACGCTGTGCTGCGCTGGCCAGTGGAAACAAACTGACATCTAATACTGAGGTATAATGTGGACTGGGACATTTGGTCATACAGACACGATGTTGTAAGGAAAGCTATTAGCTTGGTCATGGGGAGGGCCGGAGAACATTCCAGCCTAAGCGCTTGAAATCAGAAATTGGCAGCTGTGGATAGAGCAATGATGTTTTTGACACTTGGGCTGTGTGCCAGGTGCAGACTTGCATATAGGTTCTTAATGCACACTATAAAATATTCAGAGGTCTTGTGTTATTTTGAAATTAAACACTAAGGAAATGGTACGATGATGCAATAAGGCTTTTGAGGTAGGCATTTACAGCCCTAGGTTTTCGTGAAGGGGCCCTGGATACGTGAGGTACCTGGATAAAATTACACATGTAGCACTTCCATCAGAGCTCTGCCAGGCTCCCATCCCCCGGTTTCACCTCATATTCATTGTGGCGCCACGGGAGAAGAATACCCTGACCCGAGAGTCGAGGCCAGGCCCTACAAAGTGTCCATTGAAAGTCGCGCCACTCACGTGGCCGGCAATCCTGGAAGATTGTCTCTAATGAATCAGTCGTCATAGCACTTGTACCTGTCAGTACATGCTGAAATGTTGCCCCTTTGCGCAGTGCAGATCTGCCGTCTGCCTTTACTGATATTTCCCTTTCTGCAGCGGTCACTCCAAGCGTCACTCTTCCACCCTTTCTTCACTCTTCGTCGTTTCTTGTCTCCTTTTCCGCTCAAAGTGTGATGATCATGAGAGAGCCATTGAGCTAGGAAATGGCTAAACCATTATATTTCAGAAGTGGCCTAGGAAGAAAATGGAACTGAGCCATAATTCAGACTATGATTACAATAAAAAAGTGTGAAACTGATAACAGCATAATGGTCTATTATGGATATTTAAATAAACAGGAAACATCAAGCAAGTCTAATAGACTTTTCAGAGAATATAATGATAGAATATACCATCTACCTATCTAATATCTTTGCATCTGTGAGAAACATTTTATATGGGAATATATGTTTTCTACTGACTCATATGGGTTTTTATGTTGACTAATTTTGTGAGGTTAAATGTCCTAATTTGAGCAAATTGGTTGTTGTTGTTTTTTTTCCAGGCAAATTTACTCTCATGGAATCTGCGAGGGAGAAAAAGTTGTGTCAATACAGTCAATACAGTTGTGCTTTAGTGCACAATGAATTTGAGGTTGCATAATTGACACAGACACGTGTTAGCAGAGAGTTCATCTCATCTCAGGCCAGACCTTTCACGGGGATGAGAGGCATACTGAAGCCAGCAGCAGATGAGGGCTCCCACAGGTGCAAGCGCATTCATTCCAGAACTTTCTTTCCCGGGAACAGAGGGAGAGAGAGAGAGAGAGAGAGACAGAGAGAGAGAGAGAGAGAGAGAGAGAGAGAGAGAGAAGACTACACAATTTCTGCGGATGCCATTTGTGTGGTGTGTGTTTCCCATGGCCAAAGTATAAGCTCCGCGTTTGTGGACTGGTAAAGCTGATCCAGTTCCAGAACTATGCGGCTCTCACACTCATGCTTGCCATCGCGTTGGATTCCCAGGGGCCCGAGCCACTCCCACAACTCTCACACACTTTACACATTCCAACTGCTGGGCTCTGACCTCAACAGCTGGCTATGCTTTTCAATGGGACGACAGATGAAAAACTGAGAAGCCACTGACAGTGGAGGTTCGCTGTGCCACATAATTACTGAGCTAAATAAATAAATAAACAAACAAACAAACAAACAAACAAACAAACCTGATTCAGAACTATTACACAAACAGAAAAGGATTACAGCAAAAGACACCATTAAAACAATTACACACAGGTGGCTTGGCATAATGTTAACACATGTATACATGCAAGAATGCAAGAAAAACACCTGGTGTGCGAAAAGTAGTATCCTCTGTTTTGCGGTGCTGTGGAAATCTCCTTCGGATGATTAAAGCTAATCAGCATTGCATGTATGCACGTACTCTAAGGATGTACAGAATGAGAATGTATGGCCTTGAAAAGGATATGCTTGGAATGGATGAATACATCATGGTGTTTATAGAACAAAAAGACAACACGGTATTACCGGGCCAGTAGGTTACGTTCCCGATAGGCCTAAAAACATTGCGCAAATAGCCGAGAGGACATAGCACGAGCTCTGCATCTAACACTTTGGGGTGAATACCTATGGTTTCCAAAAAGCAGGCATTCCTGCTAAATAAGTGAATGAGGCTCCGACAAAAAGCTGAAATATCTCAAAAGAGGCGAAGCACAAGCCTGCAGAATATTTTACTGTGGGTTTAAAAATCTTGAATAATTTGTTAAAAGATTTAATGATTTTCCTTTTAAGAGCTCAGATGCCAAAGAAATTGTGCCTGTTTTGGGGGTGTGAATTTCTATTTCTTTGTCATGTTTATGTTTATATCTTTAACGTAAATAGTAATATTAAACCCGTTTTTGCTCTCTGAGTGCTTGTTCAAAAGTATGTAAAATGTAAAGGTCTTATCTTCAACCACTAAAATTCGGTGTAAAGTTATGTGAACGGAGGTAAAAAAAAAACAAACAAAAAAAAAAAACCGTCTCACACTGAAAGCCAACAGCGTCCTGACTAATTTTATATCAGACTTGCAGTGATAAAATAATTCATTCGTTTATACTGATTAAAAGTATCTGATAAGTATATTTCCATTCTGCATATACATTTTTTTAAATACGTGTAGAGTGAAATCTTGGCTGTATTACTAGAGGCAAAGATTATTTTTTAACCGTTATCAGAGTTAAGCTTTTCTTTATAAACGGATTTGTTTTCGAGTTGTTGAGATTCAGATTAAACAGTTCATTTGAACTCAATTTAATTCAATTGAAGTTCATAACAAACATAATACCTTTGATAACACAAGGTTGTGATTAGCACCACTTTAACACAAACACACACAAAAAAAAATAGATAAATCACAGGTGCTCCTTTGCTTCAAGGAACCCTAGCTGCCAGCATCCGGCTTTGAGAAGCTCGGCTTTAAAGAAGTTATAAAGAGAATAACAAAGCGCAAAGAGGTACCAAGCACCTGTGCTTAGCTTAACATACCTTTGACCCTCAGGCTTATATAGAGGCTAGTCTAGGTATACTGCTGTAATTACTTTCTTAATTAACTCTTTACTGACCACGTTAATCCAGAACAACCCGGACAATCATGTTTTTGATATATTGAGTTGACTTCCATTGTCAGAACTGTACAGCGCTTGCTACGCAAGTTATTAAGACAAATTGGTAATGTCTGAACATCTGAAACTACTGTACAGATTGCGAGTGCAGAGAACACTTTTCGATTGTGTGACATTTACTTGAACCGTAGCTCATAACGGCAACTCACAGCTGTGTTTGAGTCTCAATTACATTCAACCAGAAGTGAAATCCTCATATAATGGACCGACATGATTGCATGATGATAAGTTGAAAAGGTGTCAAACCCCTTGGGATTGTGGGAGAGAGTACAACACTTGCTGAATATATATTACATCAGAGGCCTGGACACTGTCTGGTTGAGAGTCCGAAGCCTATCCGATCCAAAAATCCCCTTTAGTAAGAGTTTGTAGGGGAAAAAAAAAGGCTCTGACTGATAACTCTCCTGTCTAACGTTCAACATTTCGTAAACGCTGATCTGTTAACTGCTGAGATGACGTGGAAAGATTTTTCTTCTTCCCCAAAAAAAAACAATACACAACAGAAAAAAACTTTTGTGTCAACAGGGAGTGCATTAAGGGGGAAGCAAGCGTAAGAGGCATAAGAGGTAAAAGGCCATCAATCATGTGCGTGCCTTGTTTTGTTTGAGGCTGGCGTGGCATTCTCTCTCTTGCTGCTGAGAACCCCACCAACACGTGACATATACACAGCTGCTGGAAGCGAGCAGGCCCTGACACAAACTGACATGCCAAATCCCAAAGAAAACAAGAAAAGCTGTCTCCAGTTGGACGATGCCTTTTCAACATCTCATTTGTATCTCACCCAAAAGAACAGCTGGGAAAGCAGGGGTGGGAGGGGGACGTGAAAGAGCGAGAGAATGGCGGAAGGAAAACGTCGATATGTATCGAAAGCCAGGACACACAGGCGTACGCCAGGGGAGATCTGACATGTTATTGTAAGACCTCTGGTGAAGGGTCAAGCATGTGACCTAACCTGGCCCACTCTCTGGTTGTCTGCTCTGACCTGTGACCTCTTCTGCAGAGGACTGGCCAAACACAGACCACCAGCCCACAACAATGAGCCATTGACGCGTCAGGGCTTAACAGCAATTCCTGTATGGTGGAAAAGAAGGGAGGGCATATGAGAGAGGGAGAGAAAAGTTTGTGAATTGGAGCGGAGAAATTGCTGTATGATCCTCAGCAGAGATTTTTAGTTATTTGTAATAGCTTTTTTTGTTCATTCTTTGCTTATATTTTTAATTAACACAATTTGTGTTATTTTTTTTAAAAAACGAAAAACAGCATCTGCATCACAGTTTCCGAAATGGTTAAAAAAAAAAACCCATATATTGCCAAATATTCTGTAGAGTGGTTTGTCTTTCTTCTGAGAGAGAACCTCCCTCACAGAGCAACATGATCCTGTACCAGCATCATGCCTTCACAAAGCAACAAGACCAGTCGAGGAAGCCTTCATCCGCTCAAGAGACCTGACGGACCTCCGTTGACCATCAAAAGAGCCACCATATGTCTCTCCTCCTATTTCTTCCATTCAGACTCCCTTGTAATGGTCGCTTGAAGCCCACACCCCACATGGCCTATAATTACATTTATTCCAAATGACTTCCCAAACTCATAATCTTCATAGTTTTATCTGGTTCATCTGCAGCGGTTTGGTGTTTCACAGTGCTGCACGGGAAACGTTTATACCTCAGTGTAACGAGTTGAGATTTCGATCTGTTAATGTTTTTTCCGCTTCATTACTGAAGAATGTCCCTTGCAGTCTGTTGCTAATGAGAGTAGGTGCCACAAACATAGCTCTTATGTAAACAGCATTTGGCTTCTCTATAACTGCTTTATTGGCTCCACTTAACAGCAGTTCTTCCTATTGCCTTCTTCGGCGGAACTGACTTTCACAGTTTTCTCTCAACTTTCCAGTCACCGTGGGGGATCCTGACACGCTCTACTTTCACTCGCTCATTTACATTATATAGCGGTGAATTCCTTAATGCTTAGTGTTGCGAGACTGGTGAGAGTAACACATTACTGCTATTAACACACTCTTTCTTTAAAAAAAAAATAGGGCCATTTTTCAAACCGGTAGTTAACACAATGTTATTCCTAGGCCACGTTTTCGTTGGAATTTTTTAATTCATTACTAGTGACGCAGTGAACTTAAAGGTGACAAATCTCTCCTTTAATCATTACTAATGTGTAAGGTTCTCCCGTGTATAACATTAGAAGACTGGGACAAGTCACTACTGCAACAGACAAGTGAAAAATGAAAAATGTTAAGCACAAACCTTAACAGTCGGCTTTCTAGATCACGTTGTTTTGACAAACCTAAAACCTTAAAGTAAAGCTCTGGAGATAAATGAGGGCTGCCAACTGTGACACTATGTTTCTTAAACACCCTTAAATGAACTTCCCCCCGGCTTTTCACTGGTGATAAACAGTCGAGGAGAGAGAAAGAGGGTAGAGGAAGAGGGAGGGAAAGCGAGAGGTTGGGCGAACAAATGTCTTGCTCTCTGTCAAGCTTTTACTTTTATACTCTATTTATTTATTCATTTCTATTCTTCGCCATCCTTTTTTTTTTCCCTTTTCTCCGTCGCATTAAAGTGTGCTTTACATGACTGAATGTTTATTTATTTGATTGAGTGCTCTGCTAAGCCTGTGATTTGTACGTCCTTAAAATATTTGCTTCAAGGGTGGTCGAGATCAGTGTAAACAAAACAACTGGCGCCTTCGAACCACGCTGAAAATTTCTATTTCTCACCTCTGCCCTTTCTGTTTGAAGGAAATTAATTACTACACGTCAAGCCTCATCTTCTGGAAAGAAACTGGGATTTAAATGATTAACTACACACCGTGTGAGATGTCACAACACAGGCAAGCTTAGCTTGATTAAAATTCCGAAGAAACAAACATTCCTAAACCTCTCTTGCCTTACAAACTTCGCCTCGAAATGATGCTCAGTTTATTGCTGTGTGAACAAATTGCTCAAATTCCATATGGGACTTTTAAACATGCTTCTGGCATGTTTGGCCAAAATGTGACTCAGTTGGGATTTGGATACACACTGCACACACAAACTCACGCTAGCAGGAATAGCGAGTGGATGGAGTCAGAGTCTAATTTGTCTTGCTTGAAGATGCTCGAGTCCTGAGGCATTGCGTAAGCTGACCTTTTCCGTGAGCCTCTACGGAAGCTGCGAGCAGACCGCACTTCCGCAAGCGAATGGAAAATGTTAGTCATCTGAAATGATGTGCATCAGTGTTCATGTAGCAGCAACAAAAAATAAAATGATTTAATCAAAACCTTGGAAACGGTGCTTAACAGTACAAGCCTTTATTTTCACTACGCAACCAAGTTTCTTCATCCAATTCTATATTAATGCACGTAACTAGCTAAATAGCCCTACATGCCTTAACAACCACTTATTTTAGCCTAGCGAATAAGATTTTCAGGCAACTAACCCAGAACATTAGAGTTTTTACTTGTCTGCTAGACTAATAAAATGTAATATATAAATTTAAAAAAATGTATTCTATTACTTTTATTCTTGATGAGATTTATCTCACTCACTGACATGGATAAAACGTGGTAAATAATGTTATATAATAATCTATGGTGTATTAATTTCAAGCTAGTATTTGAACTTCCAATTATTAGTCATGTGTGTGGTGCAACAAGAGGTGGGATTCAGAACAAGGAGCTCACGCTATAATTACTTATAAACACTGAGGTGAAGCCATATTCATATTCAGTTCATAACTACATCCCAAATTTTTTCTGGTCCATAAGTAGAATTTTTTCGATATCTTGTTGATGAACCTACAAATTAAACAACTAATGGCCCAGACGCTAAATCTGCTTAGGATCGGTGGCCGAAGCTAGTGATTTGTCCATCTCGATATAGGTCGAATATAACTTTTTCACTGATCTGTATAAATAAATAGTCTGCTTAAGCATCATGAACACATGGAAACATCTCCGTCTCCTGAATTCCATTGTTTGACAATGTGGGATTTTGTGCAAATTATGAAACTGAAGTATCAAATGACACCAGATTACAAGAACGTCCAGTTTCTAACATCTGATCCTCACGGCATCGGGGCCACCATTTTCAGGGGCTTTAAGTGATAAACAGACAGACGTTTGTCTGTTTAGTTCTTTTCTCGTCTCCCTATCAAGTGCAACATATCAAATGTGCCCACAGGTACGTGCTCCGATACGATCAAGGCAACAATTCAATGCTGATTTACAAGACTATCCGTCTAAAACTTGTGGTAAACAAACATAACTGCTCAATCTAATCACATTGCTTGTGACATTTTTGTTTACTTTAGGAGACGCATCTCTGTGAAGACTGTGGCCCGGTGACCGTGAATGCCACATTGTTCTGGGACGCAGATGCGATCTACTCAGATTCTCTTGCTCGCTCTCTCTCTTTCTCTCTTTCCGCTCTTTCCTCTGGCCTCCCCCTCCTTCCTCACCCCTCCATCGCTTCTCTTCCAGTCTCGGTGACAGGCTGTTGAGTCTGAGATGTATGCTAAGGGCAAAAAGAGAGAGACACGGCTGCTCACGCTTCACCTGCAGCCCTGATGGAGTGGAGTCACTGAGCTGTGCTATCTCCCCATCTGCAGCCTAGGCCTGCATTCAGCCACCACTGAATGGAAACGATGGCTCGTTCCAGGCAGGAGAGAGAGAGAAAAAAAAAAGGAAGGCCGGAGACTGGCTAATGTGAGAGGATCGCATTCTATGAAGCAAAGCCAGTGACGACCTTTGAAGGCCTCACAGCTCCAAACCCGGTCTTGAACTCCAGAGACAGGTTCAAGGAAACCTGCATAGCTCAATTTCAATGTAGTGAACTCACGGAGGTAGAGAAAAGACAGGAAATAAACTGTTGCTCTGGTCTACTCGACTCTAGAGCATAGGTTTTTTTTTTGCTCTTCATGAAAGCCAGTTAAGACTATTCGTGACTCAAAGGAGACGGAAATGCAAAGTTTGGAAGTTAAAAATATTGTGTGAAAAACAAAGAAGCAACGTTTTATTACTTTTACTCTTGTGAAAGAAAATGGTGCGTTCTACTAAGACTACCTTCACACACTTAAGTTGAGTTTTAACCTTTTAAGTAAAATTTAGTATCAGACCTCCCTTCCATTAGATACTCAAAGGCTCAGCAGTCTCATTTTGCAATTTTGCCCTGTATTATCTCAGAGACGTCAGAAACTAGAATACACTCCGGGTATTTAAAGAGTCTTGCGTGTGAGTATTTCTAGTGAACCACATTAACATAACTGGTACGTAAGAATCTGAGAAAGTCCGAAGTGTCTTATAGTCAGTTGTGAAACTTTTGTGAAATGACAAAATTTAGACAAAAATGCTTTTTAAAAATTTTTTTTTTTTACTTACCTCGAGCACAATTTGCCGTGTAAATAATATCAAAAAGAGCAAGAACAATCCACAGAAGCTCCATGATGTCTGCAGAAAAAGCCTTGGTTTTCTTAAATCTGTGTGAAAAAAAAAAAAAAAAAAAGCATGAACAAATTCCCAGTGAGTAAAGAAACTCCTCTAGTTAATACAGGGCAAAATTAAGACCAGTTAGACTCGAGGTAATGATTTGTAACAGATTTTTTACATTGGAGGAGAGTCAAGGAGCCTTAACTACATTATAGTGTTGCAATGAATTAAAACACAAAGAGGAATTAAATAAAAAAAATGGGGATTAGTCTTTGATTAGTATGAAGACTAACCTGGGTTTGTGTTTAAGTCAAGAAAGTCCTTTCAAACTAGCATTTCTACAAACAAACAAACAAAAACAAACTTACCACGTGTTGAGAAAATTCACGAATTTATTCCTCAGTGCTGATAAAATCGCAGGCTCACATTTTTCCAGGCACATGAAGTTTGGTCTATTCAGTATTTACTGCCAGGAGTATCCAAAATATCCATGTAACAAAAATAATCCGAAGTTACAGCGTCTTCTTTCCGCGTTTGATCACCGAGATCATAAACACTTTGTAATGATCGTTACATGTAAATAAACCAGGCGCTGATATTTTTGGCTGTCAGTCTCGCGCGCACGGTAACCGGAGGCTACAAGCATGCAGTTCAATTCTGGCGAAAGGTCGAGATTTGCGTTCAGCTCGCTCCTGAGAAACGTTATGACTGAGATAAGCACTCTCCTGATAAAGCAAACGACCAGCCGAATAAACAGTAAACGTTTAGCCCTCGACCCCTCGAACTGAAGTTACCGTTAACTGCTTATTTAGCCCAGCAGCAGCACGAGCTGTCCCGTCACACTGCATTGTAAAGTCCGCGCGAAGCTCCGCCCCGGTTCCAACTTTTAACCAATCGGAGCGCTGCGAGTTATAAACACGTTATTTATAGTCGATAGTAGAGTAATGGCCGAATCCCAAATCACTTCCTATTGGAAATATGATGCACTGACTAATCCAGAAGCCAATATTCCACTTTATGTCACTTTTCTAAGGATATATACACACATGTGCATTAATAACCACTTTCCATCCAAGTTATAATGCAAATATCGTTTAATATCTACACCTATATATCTATGCATCTTTACTATATACTCTATGTCTATTTTATACATTCTGTAACTCTCTCAGAGATTTTTGAGATTAATATTTTATTAATATTTTATATTATATATTTTACAATATTTATATTTTAATTTTTATTATTTTTTAAATTATATTATTTAATTTTATTACTTTTTTAATGTTATAATATTAATTTTATTATTAATATTTTAATAAATATTTTTTATTTTATGAGTGGGAAAATAAATATTTGCTCAATTGTTGATTTTATAGGTTTGCCTATGTTTTTATAAAGGTATATAATTGTCCATAGTTGTTGCATTTCAGTGAATAAAACAAGTATTTTATCCCTTTATCAACCAACAAAAAATAATTCTGGCTCCCTCAGATAAATGTTTATTTTCCCCACTGTATCTATCTATCTATCTATCTATCTATCTGATACAAAAAGACTGATTTTTGTTTTCTTTACTAGAACTTCAAGACCCTTGTACAGTTACTGCTCATTAAACCACAATCAGTTGAAATGAGAAAAAAAACATTATTGATATTTAACCCTCAAAGTACCGCATACACATTACAAATATGTTTTGGGCACAAGAAAATAAAACAAGAGATAAAAACCAAAATAAATAAATAAATCAAGGGAAACAAGACCTTTGGCTAGTTTAATAATTTCAAGTCCAAGTTTCCTTTTCATTCCTGCTAAACCAGTACAATACTGAGGTCAGGACCTGTATAGTCATATTAGGACTATGATAGCTTGAAGTAGAAGAACTGACACATAAAAAAAGAAAATAGAGCTAGTTTTGTACCCATGACTCCCAGCAGTTGAAGTGTAGCAGAGAAAGAGGCTTACTGTTAATTTCTCACAGGACGCACCGCCATCTTGTGGTGCATCCAAGCAACTACACCACACAGAGCTCACTGCTGAAGGTGTTGGTAATGGGTTCATCCTGAAACACATTAAATGTGTTTACACCGAAACATTTGTGGTGCTCTTTACAATTCTGGTACTAATTTGTTGCTTAGTGCTGTATTTTCATTACTGGTGTGAGAATTCACACAGTCGTGTGCCTCACCCACAGGATATAGATAGTGCAGTCAACAATTTTACAGAATTTTTTTTTTTTTTACAGCAATATCACAAGAGGAAACGGTCAGATTTCAGTGTTCGCTCTGTAGGGAGAAAAAAAAAAAGAGCAAAAAGTTTCTCACTCACCATTTTCCCCAAACCATACTAATTACGGTATGAGCTAAAATGCTCAATAGAATGCAAGACAGCTTTACAACACAGCCATGCCATGTATATAGTAGATACTGGGTTCTTTTAATTAACAATCCATGACAGCAAACATGAGACAAACATTGAATGAGAACGACAGTATTTTGCAGGAAACCTATAACATTTGAGCTGAGTGTACAGATGAGAAGAAGAGCTGAAGACTAAAGTGCTGCTGCATTGCGCTTGTGTAAGCAGACATGAATTCAAGTGATGCCACCATCAGAAGCTAGTTGAGCAGAGTTGTGAGTAAAAAGGTTGACAAAAGTAAAATACAAACTGATATACAAAAAAAAAAAAAAAAAAAGGCAGAGTGCATTTTTCCTTCAGTAAGAAGAAATCAGATCACCTGTTGGTTATACTCATCCTTTGTCACATTTATGGAAATGATGGTACAACATGCTGATTTTTTTTTTTTTTCCTTTCAAACACCAATATTTAACATTTATAAACTTAAAGCTGCAAGTTGTATCATTTCACATAATTAAAATTGCCATCAGGAATACGGAAACAAAGCTTGCAATCTTTCCTCAGCTCATCAATCATTTAGAAAAAAAAATTATTAGGTGAACTGAAGCCACAATTTATTGGAATAAGCTCAGAATCTACACATTCCTTACTGTTAACTTACTAGATCTTTGTACATTCATACATACAAATATTTACATTGAATGGACTCATGGAAGAACAACTCAAGTGCACACAGCTTTTCTCAAACAAATTGCAATTACATAACCTAAAAGCAGATGGCGAAGTCATTCTGTCTGCAGATGAAAACACAGGGTCATGATCTGGGCAGTAAGCAGCAGAGCGCACCGAAATTTTTAAGCATTTGTTTTGCTTTGTCCTAAGAATTATATACACAAGATGCACTCTGGCTACAGATTCTTGTAAAATACAGTACAGCACATTACACCAGTATTTTAGTGCGTGAATGTACCATTAAAAGCAATACTTTACAAAGAATTGAACTGCTTTCTGGTTTCAGGTCCATGATTAGATTTTATCTTCGTGGACATTCACCCACAAAATGTATGATACCAAGAAGCGCAGGTGATGTACCATGCCAGCTTTTAGGAAGGAATTTGGCAGACACAGATCAACCATCTGGTTACGCAGGACAGTGAAACCGCAGCGTCCCTTTCCTTCTCAGATATAGATAGGGTGATACTGCTTATAAGTGAGTTTCTTCCTGCACGTGGGGCAGTTGTGGGCCCGGGCGAGGGAGTCACGGATGCACTGGCTACAGAACAGGTGGCCACACTTGGTAGATACCATAAGCCGTCCGCTCTCAATGATCTGGAAGAGATTGACAGAGATTCAGGTGAGAAGAGCACAGCTACTCTGCATCATGTGTACCCATTATTAATATTTAAGTAGAGTCGTGTGTAAAAATTTGAAAATGAAGACGTTTTCTGCCTTATGTCAAATACTGATTTTTTTTTTTTAAATACTCAAGCATGTTGATCACCATAAAATGCAAAGCACGTTCCTGGTACAGCTTATTTGCATGTAGTCATACCCACAAAAATCCATAACAGTTTATGTGACCAGACAGCTAGAATGATCAGGGTAAAGACAGTAGAGGAAGGTATTTTGACTAACTTCTATTCCAATAAAACATTTATAATGATATAATAAAATAAAGGATATCAGAGAAGCACTAAATCAGGCATGAAATAAATGAGGCATTTAACAATATCCTGTCATCTGTTTATGATGTGCTTTTTCTTTAGACATAAGTGAAATTTTCTTTATTTACCTTACACCAGGGGTGTCCAATCTTATCCGGATAGGGCTGGTGTGGGTGCAGGATTTCATACCAACCAAGCAGGAGACACAACTTATTCCACCTGTTTAATCAGTTGATTTTGGCTTTCAATAGAATCTTGTGTGGCTTCTGCTTGGTTGGAATAAAAACCTGCACCCACACAGACCCTTTCCGGATAAGATTGAACGCCCCTGCCTTACACTATGGGTTTTTGTTTTGTCTATATTTTAATTAAAAGTTAAATAAAATGACGGATTTAAAATCTTTGATTGATCCCTGACCTAGTGAACTAGCATGAGGATGCATTTTTAAACACAACTCCGAAGCACTGGAAGTTGCTTGGGACAAAGGCATCTGCTAAATGCTGTACAGTACATTTCAAATAAAAGTGCAGTAATCCAAGCAAATTATGACTTGAAGTCAATCAAGTCGACATTTACATTAGTTTTCTTATGCGTAAATTTACGCACACTTGAGCAGTATAACTGTTTGTTTGAATTTACTGGATTTTCATGAATGACAAATCTTGTATAATGTATTGATTTACAGATTTCTTGCATCCAGCTTGATAAATGAGGCCTATTCGGCAAGTTACACATTTAAAAGTAAATCCAAAAGATAAGCAGTCACATGATTACCATAATATATACTACTACTATACTGTACTACTAAGGAACACAGTATACACCAATCAGGCTTAACATTATGACCACCTGCCTAATATTGTGTTGGCCCCCCTTTTGTGGCCAAAACAGCCCTGACCGGTCATGCATTGTGTATTCTGACACCTTTCCATCAGAACCAGCATTAACTTCTTCAGCAGTTTGAGCAACAGAAGCTCGTCTGTTGGATCGGATCACACGGGCCAGCCTTCATGCATCAATGAGCCTTGGCCGCCCATGATCCTGTCACTGGTTCACCACTGTTCCTTCCTTGGACCACTTTTGATAGATACTGACCACTGCAGACTGGGAACACCCCACAAGAGCTGCAGTTTTGGAGATGCTCTGATCCAGTCGTCTAGCCCTCACAATTTGGCCCTTTGTCAAACTCGCTCAAATCCATAGCTTGCCCAATTTTCCTGCTTCTAACACATTAACTTTGAGGACAAAATGTTCACTTGCTGCCTAATATATCCCACCCACTAACAAGTGCCATGATGAGGAGATCATCAGTGTTATTCACTTCACCTGTCAGTGCTCATAATGTTATGCCTGATCGGTGTATAAGTGTGCTGTGAAGCATGATTTTCCCCAAACACAGCAATAAACTAAGCCTTAATCCCACACCCCCTACTAAAATAACCTAAACTAAAACAGCATAGCATTTGCTGCCAGTAGTGCAAGGATTAGGACCACTGCAAACAGACTGATTTACTTGTATTTACAGTAATCATTTACTCAAAAAATTTTTTTTTAATAAAAATAAACAAATAAAAAAAATAGATTAATCACTAATGTATTTTCTCCCCAAGTAAAGTGACTCACAATTTGCATTTTAGTACACAAAAAAAAAGAAATATCCAAATTAATGAATCCTGTGTAGATAACAGCTGAATTTGGGGTCATTTTTACCTCTGCATAAGCATCCATGCACACAGGGCAGCTAACCGCTCCGGGTGTGGACCTGTACACACAAACCAATGCTTTGTATCATTTTCCCAAATAGATTTTCCCGGTTTGACTTCAACTGATTAAGTGCTGACCATACAGATGAAACTGTAACAAAAAGGTTTCTGCATCATTATTTTGGAAGATTAATCACAGCTTTCCAACAAATCAAAGTGAGAATATATCGTGCACTGTGGGACAAGCAGAGCAGAAATGTGCAGCGTCTGTGGGGCGACAAAAAAAAAAAAAGGATTTTAGCCTGTTAGTCTTCAGACTCATTCATATGAGCAGGTGATGTGAAATATCTGGGAAACATGGGAAAAGTTTGGAAATCTTGATCCCAGTCGATTTGATGGAACTTAACTGCATTGAAACAAACACCACACAAACGAACCAAGTACAGCTAATGAAAGTGAAAACAAATGATACAGATGGTAAGTCCCAAAGTTTTGCTAATGGAGCCAAAAATACAGATGGTACGTCCCATGTTGCAAGCACTTATTTAACTGAAAGAAGAAGCAGAGGGGAAAGGAAAAAAAAAGGGGGAAAAGGAATTTGACACTTGATGCACCCAACATCTTTGCTTATGTACTGGAAGAGCTACCATTTCCCATTAACTGGAAAATAGTTTATATTTCCGATTATTTAAAAATAAAATAAATAAAATCACCTCACACACGCCTAAAATTCATACACTAAAAAATACATAGTCTGTAATGCGTCATTTGAGATGCAGCTAGTAGCTTTAGCCATTTTATGGTTAATGTAAATTGGTTTACCTGGCTCTTGCACTTGCATGTAGCGATGACAAAAGAGCTGGACTGAGGCTCTGACTCGGCTCTTCCTCGTCATCGCTGCTCAGCACATAGCTCTCTGTGCCCTGCATACGTCTGCTCTGTGTACCTTCCGAAGCAATAACACTGTGTGACTAATTCTCATCACATAACTGATTATGCTAAAAAACAGGATATGTACATCAAGATAAATCAATGCTGCACAAAAAAAGTCAATGTGGAAAAAAGCCCATTTTATCCACATCTACTAGGCAAAATCTGAACAGAAGTTTTGAGAGTTAACAAAAAAACAAGGAGATTAATTACCATCATCCACAACCTGGGTTTCACACGGTGATCAGCATGATTAAACAAGAGAAAGAAAAACAAGCATTCAATAAAAAAAAGAGCCAAACTGGCATTTTATTCCAGGTCACAAAAGTAAAATCATGATGTTAGAGTAGAGAGTAAAAGAGCAACAAACTCACCACCACTGAATCATTGTTTGTGAGATCGACCACAGCTGGCTCAGATCCTTCACAGGTTAAGTCTACTACCTCTTCACCTAGGACGACAAGGGGAAAAAAGTGGATAAGTGAGAAGAGGTAGTAAAAAATGGTCACAATGCCAAATACACAATTGATGTTAATGAGTAGATAATGATTAGGAATAAAAGACAGCATTTGAACAAGTCTAGTCCTTGTTTCCAATCTGTGCGCTAGAAATTACCTTAAAATGCACTATATTGCCAAAACGTTGCCAAATCCGGTGTTGAAAAACCTCACTCCCCTTTGGGATGAATTAGAGCAGAGACTGTGAGCCATGCCAAAACTGGGACATCTGCCTTTACATGCACATGAACGTAATCTGGAGTTGGCCCGTCCTTTGCAGTTATAACGGCTTCAAATCTTCTGGGAAGGCTTTCCACAAGGTTTAGGAGTGTGTTAAAGGGAATTTTTGACCATCTCTAGAAGCGCATTTGTAAGGTCAGGCACTGATGTTGGATGAGAAGTCCTGGTTTGCAGTCTCCGCTGTAATTCATCTCAAAGGTGTTCTATCAGGTTGAAAAACAATTCAATGATTTGGAGTGGTGTCCCAAAACTTCTGGCAATATAGTGTATAATGAAAATCTCCTTTGTGGTTTTATTTTATTCATTAAAGTTGCCCGTTTCTCTCCGTGTTCACGCAAACATACAAATATAGTGCATCTGAAGTGATGGGTGTTTCATTTGGAGATGGCGTTTAAGATGCTTGGGACCATTGCACTGTTGGAAAGCTTCCCCCCCCCACACACACACACACTACCTATAACAAAGTAGTCAGAAGTAAAAGTAAATCCGCATGAAAAAGAACTTTCACTGTACTGCCTCGAGCTTTCTTTTGACCACTACTCATACTAGGGCCTTCACCTGGGTCAGAATTCCATCCAGAGCCCAGTTGACAGTTTGCACTTTTTTCCTTTTCAAATATTTACCCAATGCGGTCACCACTACCTTTTGCATGCATCAGTAATTCTATTGTCAAGGTCATTATTGCACTACCTACTGATGTGGAGGAGTATTTCCATTACTCTGCCACTCACTACATCACAGGCACAGGTACTCCACAATGGCAAATTATTTCCAGTAACTAAATAATTTTTTGTTGGTTAATTGTAATTGGATAATTTCCCAAGGCCCATGGTTGAAATGGTTGAAAATCACTGCTTTAGAGTTAGTGCTGACCATCAGCTCTGGAGATCCTGATGCATTTGATGTGAAGTTTCACTACAGGGCACCCTGGTGAGCAGGAAAATGAAACCTATTCACTATTTTTTCTTTCTAGGTCTGGATATGAGTGGCTCTTCACTTTAATCCTACAAACCAGTACCTGCAGAGACTCACTCCACTTACTGCTTAATCTGTCGCTTTCTATGACGTCAATGGTCTCCACTGAGGCCTGAGACATTTGTGTCCTGCTTCTTTTGCTCTTTCGTCGCGAACCTGGTGTGGATGTCGTCCGTCTTTTCCTCTGAGTCTACAACAGAGCGTTGAAAAAAAGGTGTTTCAATGAGGTTAGAAGACACGACAGGTAGGGGAAGCCAAGTCGGACCTCGGGCCACAAGCATGGCTTAAATGCAATCAGTGAAAGTCACGTGGCTGAAATCAGATCACGTGGGCAACAAAGAGGAAAGAAATCACTCACCGCGCTGCTCATTATTGATTGAAGGAGTACTTAGCAGGTAGAGGGGATATAAATGTTCATTGACGCTAGCCAAGATGCCCCGAAGTATCCAATACACCAACTATAAGGAAAACAAATGACGAGAGATTTACAAGATGCAATCTAGTCATGACCTTTCACAGTTACACATGGCTATAGCTGTATAGATGAACTGTAAACGCCTAGCTTAGCACTGGAGGCTTAGATTACATTACAGAGAAGTTAGCTTCCTGTTAGCAGGATATGCGTTGAGTCGTTAGCCTGGGAAAATACTCAGGATGCTAACCGAGGTAACCTCGTTAGCCACATAACGCTGTTTATGACATTGCATTACGTTACACATTAAATCAAGTCTAGACTACGGTACAGACTTCACTTCCTGTTCAACAGCTAACAATAACAGACTTCCAACAATGCCAAGTCTTAGCTAAAATGCTAGCCTGGAAAGCTATGTGTTGTTTCCTCGTCCGCAAAATTCAATTCAATTAGACCAACATATATTTTTTTTTTAATGGAAGTTTAAGTTCAAAGAACAATATGGCTGAAATAAGAAGAAATAACAAAGTTATCTTGTCTACATACTTTACAAAAATCAACGACAAGGCAAGACAAGCCAGCCTCTGTAACAAAAATCAACGGTCGTATAGTCACAAACGCACCCTATTCACTATGCCCTATTTAGGGTATAATAAAAGAGAATCCAGACCCCTAAATAGTGCACTGCATCACCAATGCGCCAGCCATTCGGGATATAGCCATATAGCAACAACGAAGAAGCCGTAAGCTCCACACTGCCATCTGTCGGTGTGGAGGATTAAACGGTATTATTTACCTGTGGGTTTCTAAAGTACTCTTCGATACGGTTTTGTACGGGGGCGTCTAGGGCCGCATTTATTGAAAAAAATACAAGATTTCGAGAATGAAATTATAATATTTGGCAAATTGTTATTAATATTATGAGGAAGGAGCTACAGAATTTCAAGGATAAAGGCATAATACTTGTGCTTTGTTGCATCTGGGTAAATTTCCCATTGGGTTCAATCAATCAATCAATCAATCAATCAATCAATCAATTAATCAACCAATCAATCAATCAATCAATCAATCTATCTATCACGAAAAAAAACCCTAGAAATACACCACATTGCCAAAGGTTTTGGGACACCCCTCCAAATCACTCAAATCAGGTGTTGTTTTTCAACACTTTTGGGCTTGGCTCCTTAGTTCCAGTGACAGGAACACTTAATGCTTCAGCATACCAAGACATTTTGGACATTTTGATTTGAAGGAAATTAACTGGCCTGCACAGAGTCCTGACCTTAACCCAATAGAACACCTTTGGGATGAATTAGAGCGGAGACTGAGAGCCAGACCTTCTCGTCCAACATCAGTGCCTGACCTCACAAATGCACTTCTAGTGGAATGGTCAAAAATTCCCTTTAACACACTCCTAAACCTTGTGGAAAGCCTTCCCAGAAGAGTTGAAGCTGTTATAGCTGCAAAGGGGGGGCCAACTCCATATTACATTCAAGTGCATGTAAAGGCAGATATCACAGTTTTGGAATGGCTCTGCTCTAATTCATCCCAAAGGTGATCTATCGGGATGAGGTCAGTTGAGGTCACCAAACTCACTCATCCACGTCTTTATGGACCTTGCTTTGTGCACTTGTGTGCAGTCATGTTGGAACAGGAAAGGGGCCATCCCCAAACTGTTCCCACAAAGTTGGAGCATGAAATTGTCCAAAATATCTTGGTATGTTGAGGCATTAAGAGGTCCTTTCACTGGAACTAAGGGCCCGAACCCAACCCCAAATATTTAGACTCAGGAAAAAAAATGTGCAGGTGTTCCTATAAAAAGGAATGGTTATTGCTTTTGATCTGTGAATATTCTGAATTTTTAGTAGAGGAAAATTTTAAAAATCAACCCACAAGTGTTTTTGTACTCTTTATTCTTTTGAAACAATGGTAAAATTTCTGTACTTTCACCCACATTACAATTTCATGAACAAGGTTGGTTAAAAGAGAAGTTTCAGGACTTCACCTATTAAGAGAGAATGGAAAAATATAGAGAGCGCATTTGGAAATTAATAAAGAGTACCATTTCTATCTGACGTGTAATGTACTGTGTTCTTATTAAGACAGTGGTTACTCCAAACAACCTTTAGAAACAGGCAGCTAAACATTGCTACAAAAAGCCTGAAGAATTAAGAGAAAGAAGGATGAACCTGCAGATCCCAATAGATACCATGTTTCCCATCTAATGACATATTCTTGTTAAATTTGCATGTTAAAGTGGAAAAAATGAATTGCACATTAGCAGTAATATTTCCCTTACCCCCAAAAAAAGTTTTTCTTAGTGCAAGTGAAATGTTTATATGAGAAAGATCCTGTATACATAAGTGTATACATACAGTTTTACAGCAGCGCCACACACGCACACAAAAAAACATGATCATTCAAACATTTGCAGACAAAGGTGAGAAATTATGACACTTTCTTAACTGCCACATATTTGGTCATATTTGCTCATGTATCTCTAGTTTCAGCATTTGAAAAATCAAGTTTAGTGTGTCCGGCTCATGAAGGATTTTCACACGATGGATGCATATAGCACTCTGCCCGGTCGAGATGGAGTCTGGAGTCTGGAGGAGTGTGTCGCTGGTCAGAGGAAGTGTGTGTGGTGGCAGGGACATCCAGTCTACACCCACAGCAAGCTGTTTGCAATGTAGGCCTTCATTAAACCACAGTCCACAGTCCCTCTGTCCAGAAAAACAGCTCCAGAAACCTGCAGAGAGAAGTAAAGAGAGTGAATTTAAATTAAAACCCAAAAGCATATAAGCAAACCTGGAATGTTTGACAATAAGACAGACCAAAGTTTAATGCTGCTGTGCTGGAATTTAACCAATCGAATTGATGAGGACAAACGTGTACAAGAGGACATATTTTTAAACTGGTGTGTATTTTAACATGTTAGCAAGATGTTTTGAGTGTAACTCTCACATTCGCAAATGTCCCACACCATTCTGAACAAAGTTTTACGCATATCACATATCGACTGGTGGCTAGCGGACATTGGTGGCTCAGTGTTAGGTTTCTCGCCTACCATACGGAAGGCCCAGGTTCGATTCCCATCCAATGCTCAAACCCCAGCCACTGGATGCAGTGCTGGTCCCAAGCCCGGATAAAAAGGAAGGAAGGGCATCAGGAAGGGCATTCGGTAAAAAAAAAAAAAAAAACAACCTGTGCCAAGTTGTTGTGCAGACCAGTTGGTCCACTGTGGAGACCCCTCACGCACAAGGGAGCAGCCGGAAGATATAGCAGAGTCTGTGAAATAATAAATTGTTGACTTCTAAAGAATCTAAATTGTATTGCATTAGTGGTGGCCTGCTGTTTACACCCCTAGTGTTTAATCTGTGCTTTAAATCCAAAAGTGATGTCTATGCTACTAATGAAAAGTGGCAACATCAGTGCAAAATAAATCCTAAGCAATAGTGATGTGTCGTTCATGAACGATTCGTTCATTTTGAACGGATCCTTAATATGACTCGGGAACAACGTGTCGGCTCAGGGAGCGATTCATTCATTTAGTATTGGCCGTGCATGCGCAACATCCTATAGGTTCTGTGTGGGAAACATCTCCCGAGTCGTTTGTACATCACGTGACCGCGTCATAGGCTGCGTCATAGACTTTTGAAAAAAGTTTATTTCTTTTTGCCGAACGAGATTTAATGATCCGAGTCGGTAAAATGATCCGAACTTCCCATCACTACTAAGCACTTCAAACTAATTGTGTTATTTATAGCCATGAACAGTTATGCATTAAATGGCAGCAAATAAACTATTATGTCTGAATATATTATTTGTACAGATAAAATAGGGTTGGGAGGGTTGTGTCAGGAAGGGCTTCCGGCTTAAAACCTGTGCCACATCGAAACACATGGACCAAATGATCTGCTGTGGCAACCCCGAACAGGGAGCAGCCGAAAGAACAACAACGACATATTATTATTACTATTATTTGTGCGGATCGTGCACATCTTTATAGAATTTCCTTCAGAATATTTAGAAAATTGTTTAAATAATAATAATAAACTGTACGATCCTACTTAACAGTACATTCTATATAATAATTTTCCAGATCCTCTAAAAGTTTAAAGCATAGAGTTTAAAATAGATTGTCTGGGTTTCTGCGAACTCTTCATAATGTTTAAAATGTGCATCCTAACATAGCTTTACACACTGATCTGCCCTCTAGAGGACACGGCTTTAATTATCCTGATTAACTTGGTATGCAGGCAAATATGTAAACAATGCGAGGGCGCGCGTAGTTCAGCGTCATGTATGACGTCAGCCTTAAGTCTATCGTGATATCAGGAAAAACATCTTCGATGGGTGCTGAGAAAACAGGAAGCATGCTTCAAGATAATGACTTTAACACTTGCCTCTCTCTCTCAGCTAGAACAGCAGCGCTACGGCGAGGCGAATTTGAGGTTGTCGACCTGATTCATCTTGAGGTGGTTGTCCAGAATGTGAAAGAGCTCCTGGATGTTCGGAACATACCCTGACTGTAGCTTCGACCAAATGGGAACATCTACAACAAAGGCAGAGTGTGAGAAGTACAAAAAACAAAACACACACTGGTACCCTGCATCCTAAAGCACAAGACAAAAAAAATAAAATAAAAAAATCATTCAAGCATTCACAGTACAAACAATAAGACACAACTTCCCCAATTCTATGTTTCTGAAGCATCATTTGCTGCTGAAGGGATGAAGTGAGTGTTTATTATAAACCTAGACTACACTACTATCAACTAATTCCCAGGGAATTGTATGAAGACAATACATACCAAGTGTGTGAGAGCAAGAAAGGTGTGAGAGCAAGAAAACACACTGGGATGTGCCATTACTGTAAAATAATCAACTTTAAGCTGATAAACACTCTTGAGTCAGTCCCTGTGGTTTATTTTCCTGTAACAGCATGTCCTGTTATGCTTCTTTCAGTAGATAAATAAGGCAATAATACATCATTAGGATGCAATTAATCTAATGTCACTATACACTGCAGCAAGTGACTACAAATATAACTGTAAGCATTGTGATTGACTAAACTTCATGTCCTCCTTATACTCAGGAACTTTCGCTGATTTTCACGCTTTAAATGTAAGCTAGACAGTTTGTTAGTCCTTTTTTTTTTTTTTATTACAAAAGCTTACTATTTCCATCCAGTAACGTACATAATGGATGATCAAAAACATGAACAGAAAAAGAATTACCGTTTAACGTTATCTCAAAGGCTCCTGTGGACAGGAACTGGGTCTCTAGCATGTTACTGAGGAAGAACACCATGAGACATGAGAATATCTGAAAGAGATTGAAAATGATACGATCACATAAGACAGTCTAACACATTTCCTGTGGAGGAGTGCTGCACATGGTCGCAAACAGGCATATCATCTCTCGGCTCGCACACGGGTGCCAGTTCGACATTCTACACATTTCTCAGAACAGGCTTTTAAAGAAAATCAAAAAAGACAGAAAAACAAACACGAAGGTTGTTCCATAGCTCCTGCACTCATGCTTGCATTGCATAATGCTGCATTGCTTACCTTATTTTCTTGACCCCATGACCAAATTCTTGGTGTGTTCGTTCCAAACATTTGGAAAGGATTTTGTCCAGTGACAATCAGGGCAATGGCGAGCAGTTTAAAGTAGGAGATGAAATTTGCAATGTATCTGGGGAATGAAACACAGAAGAGCAATGATTCAACATTTACCTGTTTTTACATACAGCAGGGAAGAATTAGTTGAATTTGAAACTTCTAACATGGACATTTTAGTCCTTGCTTCATCTCTACCTAAAGAGAGCGATGCAGCAGCATCAAGAAACAAAATAAGAACCAGGAACACTCCTCATATTAAAAATACTTCAGGATAAACAAATTTAATGTGTTTCATTAACTCACATGCGAATTAGAGCTGTTAAGTATATCGAGGATTTCTTAGATGTGGACAGATGCATTAAAAGGTACAGTATATTTATTTCTTACTAGTTTACGTCACTATTTCAGAACAAGCTTAAAAAAATGTGCAGAATGTCCAGAATGTTTGTTGGTATTTGATCTGGCCTTTTGTTTGTCATTTATAGGCACCCCCCCTTCACATCATCTTAAATCATTATAAATTGAAGTTGCATGTTTATAGTTGTTTACTTGCACTTGTAAGTGATGTCATGAGAGACTTTGCTAATGTAGTAATCTAGTTATCATAAATCATAAAATCATAAATTCTGGGGTGGAGCTTGTTGTGCATAGGAGGTAAAGGGTGTGGGCTAAAAAATAAAAAAATAAAAAAAATAATATTCAGCTCCACACATTTAAACATTAGAGATGTACTCTATATTTCCAAAAAGTTTTGGGACATCCATCCAAATGGGCCCCTTAGTTCCAGTGAAAGGAACTCTTAATGCTTCAGCATACCAAGACATTTTGGACAATTTCCTGCTCCCAACTTTGTGGGAACAGTTTGGGGATGACCCCTTCCTGTTCCAACATGACTGCGCACCAGTGCACAAAGCAAGGTCCATAAAGACATGGATGAGCGAGTTTGGTGCGCAGTCATGTTGGAACAGGAAGGGGTCATCCCCAAATTGTTCCCACAAAGTTGGGAGCATGAAATTGTCCAAACTGTCTTGGTATGCTGAAGCATTAAGAGTTCCTTTCACTGGAACCAAGGGGCCGAGCCTGAAAAACAACACCTGGATTCGGTTCAACACCTGGGGTGTCCCAAAACTTTTGCCAATATAGTGTCTCTTCAACAAATCTTACCCAATGCCTGTGCAAAGTTCTTTTTTTCTCAGTCTCTAAAGGTTATGTGGGTTCGATATTTGAATAGTTCCCGCCCATGTTCACGAAGCTCCGCCCCTGGCCTGCACAGTGTCTATAAAATGACTGACAGGAGGCGCATCCAAACCTGAGACCTGTTTCAGAACGGGTTTTCTAGTGGAAGACTTGTTTTTAAAATGTTGTTCTACATATGTTCGGGGTTATTTGTACAAGAAAAAGATATTTTAAAAAATCGGATACGGGAAATGTAATGCAACAAAGTGAAGTTTGGGATAGGGAACTGACTTGTTGATGAGTTTGGGAGGATAATTTCCCCCCTCGATTCTGATGTCCGGGTACAGCTGGTTGATAGACCGGGAGTACTCCTGGAACACCTTACTGTACCCTCAGGAAATACTGAAAACAAACAAATATTAAGATGTCAACATCACGTTATTACAAAAGCACCTTTAAAATACTACATTCACTAGCTTCTGTGTCTCTCTCTCTTTTTTTTTTTGCATTAAATCCTGCCTAACATTAGACTGAGGTGTTCATTTATCATTACGCCAAAGGATGCAGTTAGCATGTTTAGCATGCTAGCTTTTGTTTTCTACGGACTTTCTCAGCGACATGACTATATTTAGCAACCTTACAAAGCAATATTCACATACGAGAATGTTCCTAACAATTTACTTTAGGACACAAAAGTGAACTCGGTCACTTAAGCTAGACCGTGCACGCGCTGTATCTAAGGCTCGATCCCAAACGTGTCCCTACTTCCTATAAAGGCACACCACACGGGGTAGAAAACAATGGCGCCTATAGACTATGAAGTGTGTTATAGATTAACCAGAGAGCCATTAGGGACACAACCTCAATTTCTACTGATAACTGGAGAGTGCTCATGTTGGACATTAACTTTATATTCATAACATTTAACTATGCAAAATTGAATGGGGTTAATGTTAAATTAAGACGAACAGGATGTTAAAATGCTCTCACCAGTACTGGAACTTCAGCACTGGTCCTGTGTAGAATTTCGGCTTGTTCTGCCTCTGTGTGCTGCTCTCAGCCTCCGGGAAGCCGTTGGAGGCCATGCTGCTCTTCGCGGCCTGCTGCTCCAATTGCTCTGTCGCAGTGCGGCCCAGGTAAATATCTCGCACCGTCACGGCCGTAAACAACAACAGAGCCGTTAATATACCCGTGTGGCTATATTCGGCCATCTCTGTGTGGACAACGCGACGGGACCTGCATAAAATGCAACGCCCCGGTCACTAACAGGAGTGACAGGTTCACTGCAGGCTCTGTGCCGTCTCTCACAGGGTTGCCAGATAAGCGGAAGAAAAATCCCCATTCCCCATCTATTATCTCAACCGTATTCATTATAATAGCTACAGTAATAGTAATATAATACAAATAAAGAAAAAAATAATAATTATCTAAGGAATAACACCCTGAAGTGCATTATTTTATTACAAAACCTTGAGGGTGTTATTCTGCTTATACCAAAGTGTTAATATTTTAAATGATTAATGTTTCCACCTCACAGGTTAATGGTTTATGATCACATTTAAAGTGGAGATATAAAGTTTTAGATTGTGTGAAGCGTCTTCTGTAAAAGTGTGAGCAGTTACAAACAATATAAACAATATAAGAGCATATTAGTAGTACAAGTGCCTTAATATCCATCTAACATTCATATTGCAGTCGGAACTACTTTCGGACCCGTGCTGTACCCAAATGGACAATTTCTGACCAATCAGATTGGAGCATTCAATTGCACTGTGGTATAAAAGAAAAGGATCAATGACAGGGTTGTGTGATGTGGCCTGACACAATGCAGCATTACTGTTACCACCCTAAATTATTTTCCATTAGAAAAATAAGCCTTTGTTTGTCACATAATATATTAAGCAGAGTGAAATTCGTTTCTTCACATATTCCATCTCATTAGGAAGCTGGGGACAGGGTACGGGGTCAGCCATGAAGAATTCATACTACAACAATAAAATTTTTAGATTTATTACAGAACATCATGTCACGCCATAATTTTAACTGTTTATAGTTGCATTTAATGTTGTGGAAGGTCTGTGAGGTGAAGTTAGGTTCTATTGTCACAAATATTAAAGACCTTCTGACCAATCTGATTAGATCACTCATAAAAGGATATACATGGCCTTGTGCTATATTCACTTCATTTGAATTATACTTAGAATACATACATATAAAAGAGCATTGGCATTTACTGTGCACTTTAAAAACCACCTTACCCATTTGCCTTGCAGAAAACACCTGCTCAATATTTATAGATGCATAGAAAAGCATACATGCAAATAAATCCTCAATTTGCAAAGAAATCACGGAACTGGCAACCCTGCCTTAACCTCAGGCGAAAGTTCCGGATAAAGTAGTTTCAAAATACGAGTACTGTTAGAGCTCCCCCTGCTGGTGACAAGGCAGTACAGCTACAGCCTCCAGCGATTTTATTTTGTAAATAAATATATGATCTTATAAAATGGTCTACAATATTATATCCCGATCAAAAGTGAAAGATATTTAAAATAAGATTTACAAGCAGAACACTCAAGAATACTAAATTGTACCCTTTCATATACCTCACATGCTCTTAAGCTACGCGATATTGCCAAAAGTTTTGGGACACCCCTCCAAATCATTGAATTCATGGGTTGCTTTTTTAGGGGTTTGGGCTTGGCCCCTTAGTTCCACTGAAAGGAACTCTTAATGCCTCAGCATACCAAGACATTATGGACAATTTCATGCTCCCAACATTGTGGGAACAGTTTGGGGATGACCCCTTCCTGTTCCAACATGACTGCACACCATTGCACAAAGCAAGGCCCATAATGACATGAATGAGCGAGTTTGGTGTGGAGGAACTTCACAGAGTCCTGACCTCAACCTGATAAAACACCCTTGGGATGAATTAGAGCAGAGTGAAATGACCAGACCTTCTCATCCAACATTAGTGCCTGACCTCACAAATGTTGGCAGCATGAAATGTCTTGGTATGCTGAAGCATTAAGAGATCCTTTCACTGGAACTGAAGGGTCCAAGCCCAACCCCTGAAAAACAACACCTGAATTCAATGATTCAATGAATTGGTGGGGCGTCCCAAAACCTTTGCCAATATAGTGCATCCTTCCCTAGTGAAAGATTGCTTTGTGTCATGGTGCATTACCATGCTGGAAGTAACCTTTTAAATATTGGTAAATTGTGGCCATCAGGATCAGCAACAATGTGTTGTGTGTGTGTGAATTACTCGCAAGTGCAAAATAAGACCAATAGATTTGCAAGCCACAAGTGTTTCAAACCAAATGGTATGTTTCCCTTAGAGAGTGTATACAAGGGAATTCGATAAACTTACACTACTTAGCACAGTTTACAACAACAGCCACCAAATGAAATGTGCAACACCATGACTTGACAGTTTTTTTAAAGATTGTAATTGAACAAACGTAACTACAGCACCACCTGGTGACTCCCAGCTCTTACTCTTCCCATTGCTCCTCTTCCTTATATTATATCCTATAATAATACCAGGACTGTGCTGGTGAACACAGTGTGGCTGAGCCTACATCATTATTAGTGCAACATTTTTTTTTTTAGAGCCTAAACTAGGACAGTACCTTCATCCAGGAACATTTATTACACCAAGAAACAGTGGTCTTTGTTTGAGAAACTTCTAATTTGTGTCATAATGATTGGTTCTAAGGAGTTCTGTAGCAGCATGGCTTGGAAAGTATCACTGTATATTTCTCGGAAAGTATATATTGTATATTATTGTAAATTGGGATGAATAAAGTATCTATCTATCTATCTATCTATCTATCTATCTATCTATCTATCTATCTATCTATCTATCTATCTATCTATCTATCTATCTATCTATCTATCCGCAAGGATTATATTTATGCAATTAAAAAAAACTGTGTGGTGAAAGCTTTAAACACTACCAATAATTTAATAACTGTAATATAATAATTTATAATTGTATAACCCAAATACTAGTATCTGAAAGAACATTCTAACAAGTAATGGACACTAAGTTGCTCGGTCAGCAGGCATAAATAATGCATCCCAAATAGATGTTGGAAAAAAAAAGAGATGCTATTATTGCATGCATAACACACACACACATTTATGCAGAAGGCACAATAACTATGACCTCAAGCGATATGTTACACATAACACATTTAACTTTACTTTCAGTGAACAGTTATTTCAACATGTAACATTTGTACACGATTGTTCCATGTGTAAAGAAAATAGATTCTCAGTCTTAAAACTGACGAATGCTGACACAATTACACACAGTCACTTTTCTTGAAAAATTAACTTAAACAAACGACAAAAAAAACGATACGATTGTTTTGTTAGAAACATCGGATTCAATGAGTTTTAGCGTCTGGGATGTTTCCTAAAATTGAATGATTAATTGGATTCATTTGAGCATTTTATACATACTTTGATTAAATGGAGTTATTTTTTTCATAATAAAAGGTTAAATGTTGATCAAACCTTTGGACTTAATATTGCAAAATGTTAATAGGATGTGAGTTAACACACTGACGGTTGCTCATATTGCTCATATCTCCAGTCCAAGACACGTGTCGATGTGGAATGGCAGCGTCTCATTTCATAGCAACTATCACTAGCTTTTACTCTCCTAATATTCTTTTCACTTTCCAGCATGCAGGGTAATCATCTGATAACACAACATGCAACTATCCATGTAAGTACTATTCCACTATTGTGTGAATGCAAAAATTTATTTGTATTGACATTATCAGTAAGAGGCCCATTATTAAGGCATTTAAACAACTGCATGGCTGCCATGAAAACTGCAATCGAATACACAGCTGACAGATCTGTTTATATGCATCTCATGATTGCAAAACAGATAAATAACCAATCATGTGTTGGATGGTACTTATGCCTTATTGCACTCAATAATCTTTCGAGCCGATTGTATGCTGGGAGATGAATCCATATGAATGATTAATACAACAGGATGTTATTTGGCAGACTGGATATACCAACTGTGAAATCTCTATTTCCAAACATTAGCTGAAATGTTACAGTTAAAACGGCGTGTACGGTAAATCAAACACCAAACGACATTGTAGTCTGATTTCTAGGTGGCGATGTGATTGGTAAGGTCAAACAGAGAAGCTGCACAGAGACGAACAAACAAACAAACCCAAGCCTCGATGTCAATCATTTGTTGCAGGCACATTTTTCTTTTGCAGTTATCAACATCAGTCTCAGTTGGTGTGGGAAAATAAGATGAGATTATTCTAGGCTTCACAGGTTTTCAGCATGGACAGCTAGTCTTAGGATTAGGTTCTTGGTTGAGCCTCACTCTCCCATCCTCCCGTTCCACATTTCTATAGATGAGGGATTTTTGGGCCTTCAAACGACATGCCAGGCACATGAAAATAGAGTCCACATTCTGGCTCTCCTTGGGGTCTTTGGCAGACGTCTCAAACAACAGCATGTTGTGTGCGTCAGCAAACTTCAGCGCCATGTTGGACGGGACTTGGATTTGGTCCACCAGGTCACACTTGTTTCCGACCAGGACGCGGGGCACAGAGGCCGACACACGGTGCCCATTGCACTCCTGGATCCATGTCTTCAGGTTCTCAAATGAGGCCATTTTGGTGACATCATACACGAAGACAACAGCGTGGACGTTGCGGTAGTAGTGCTCCACCATGCTTTTGCGGAAGCGTTCCTGGCCGGCCGTATCCCATACCTGCACCTGTATGCACAAATATCAGGAAAAAAGGCAAAACAAAGTAGATGTGAGGAGGGTAGGTCATAAGAATTTATTTATACGCTCATCCTTAGTAACTGCTTCAACATGGAAAAGGTAGCAGCTGATCTGGATCTCATAAACTCCTGATATGGGAATACATCCTAGATAGCAGATCCATCCATGAAAGCTTACCATACACATGCACTTACACAGACAATGACACCAAGCAAGCTTGGCATAGCCAATCAATATACTTTTGGCAAGCAGGAGAAAACCAGAGAATCTGGAGGAAGATTAATCTGAGCTCAGGATCAAATCAGGGACCTTGGAGATGTGAAGTCCCCCAAGCACCTTACAGTCACAATCAAAAGCCATTTTTCACTGGTATGATAAAAATATGTTGTCAAACTCACTCAAATCCTTACACTTGTTCATTTTTCCTGCTTCTAACACATCAACTTTGAGGACAAAATGTTAACTTGCTGCCTAATATATCCCACCCACTAACAGGTGCCATGATGAAGAGATAATCAGTGTTATTCACTTCACCTGTCACTGCTCATAATGTTATGGCTGATTGGTGTATACATGGTGTACCATTTTGACTTTCAGTGCCTATAGTGGTTAAAGTATAGATTTTTCATATACAAATTACTGAGGTGTTGGAACGGTGATAGCAGGTAGTGTTGCTGCCTCACAGCTCCAGGATCCCTGGTTCATTCCTTAGCTTGAATTATCATCTGTGCAGAGCTTCCATTGTTCTCCCTGTTTCAGCATGGGTTTTCTCTGCGTTCTCCGGTTTCCTCCAACCTCCCAAATACACACTGGGTGAATTGGCTACTTTATTGTCACGACAATTGAATAAGGGTGTAAAAGTGTGTGTTTATGTATGCTGCTTGAGTCCCATCCAGGGTGTAATAGCTTATTAGACTTAGGCACAGGCTCTGAATCCATCACAGCCCTAAACAGAATGAATTGCGAAGATAAGTGAACGAATCAATGTAGGTTATTTCCCAAGCTGACTCAAGCCATGACACACCAAGACAATGCCGATGATGCGACAGGAACCAAAATCGTCAAATCACCTCATGTCTTCTGTGAAATATTCTGTGATAAGGCCTGTGCACCACCAAATCGTGTACTATTGTGCTCAACAGCATGTCACTCACGGTGCATCAGCCTCAGTGCCTAAAAGTAAAAGTGACTTAAGCAAAGGATTTTCATGTACAGTTTTGGTGGTTTGAAATATAGGAAAGATAACATTTTCCAACGAATGTGTGTCAAAGAATGTAATTAGATACAGAACAGAAATGCTCACTGGCTGGAATATATGCGTAAAACAGGATATTGTGAATATATTGCTATTCACTGTGATTGAGATGGATTAAAACACAATAGTGACTCCATTCTGTGGCTTGGTCCAAGGAAGGATCTATCTGAATCCATATACATTATGAAAGCGCTTCTTTGAGCGCACACAACAATCAATTATTCAAGAGTGCGACATGAATCTCAGTGTAAACACGAAGGGAAGACAATCAGAGGCATTTTTTCCCGGAAACACATTTCCAAATCATTACCATGATCTGAAACATGACATGATCTAAATTGTGCGGGATTTTAATTTGCTTTAATTATTTTCCCCTGACCCACCTTTATCCTCTCACCCTCGATTTCGACCGCCTTCTCCCTGAAATCCACTCCGATCGTGGCCTCCGTCTTGGCAGGGAAAGAGCCGCCGGTGAAGCGGAACGTTAAGCACGTTTTGCCCACGTTCGAGTCGCCGATCACGATGATTTTGAAGATCCGCGTTTGCACGCTGCGCTCGAGAGACGTGCTCAGCTCCAAGGAGTTGGACGCGACACCGGCTCCTTCTCCGCGCCCTTGCACTTCGTTCGCCATCGCGGCGAAGTGATGCTCGCCCACACACACGCGCGCGCGCGCGCACGCCCGCGCACACTCACGTGCTCGTGCACGGCCGCTCAGCTGGTAGTGTCGGAGGATAAGCGTTTGCATTCAAATACAATCTTGCATTCAAGCCAGGCAAGTGTATGGCCATTCATGTAATGCCATGGTATGTCTCTTATGTATAGGACAGTTCCCAACCCTGGTTTTGGAGAACCCCTGTAATGGAACAGGGAAAACTCCAGTGGGTACACCCAGGACCAGGGCTGGGAACCTGTGGTATAGGACAAAGGCCTCTTTTTTGCAGAATGTGTGATTTGTATGTTTTTGTAAATAGAAGTATAATTACATACTGCATTGGCTTTATACTTCTTTATAATTCTAAAATCATGATTTAACACTGTCTGGAGGAATTGTATAGATATACACCGATCACGCATAATATTATGACCGCCTGCCTAATATTGTGTTGGTCCCCCTTTTGCTGCCCTGACCTGTCATGCACTGTGTATTCTGACACCCTTCTATCAAAACCAGCATTAACTTCTTCAGCAATTTCAGCAACAGTAGCTCGTCTGTTGGATCGGATCACATGGCCAGCCTTTGTTCACCACTGTTCCTTCCTTGGACAACTTTTGATAGATACTGACCACTGCAAACCGGGAACACTCCACAAGAGCTGCAGTTTTGGAGATGCTCTGATCTATTTGTCTATCCATCATAATTTGGCCCTTGTCAAACTCACCCAAATCCTTACGCTTGCCCATTTTTCCTGCTTCTAACACATCAACTTTGAGGACAAAATGTTCACTTGCTGCCTAATCTATCCCACCCACTAACAGGTGCCATGATGAAGAGATCATCAGTGTTATTCACTTCACCTCTCAGTGCTCATAATGTTATGCCTGATCGTATCACAAGTCGCATGTAATTCAGAAGCTGAATAGCATGGCAAGGGTTGCCACCCATGGGACCTCTGATTATGCTCAATTATTCCTGCATCACTTTAGATTTAATAGAAATCAAATAGACCAAGTCTGTGAACATTCATTTCTGTTTCTTCTTGAAAACGATCAGTATATCAATCCTGCTCTAAGTGATGATAGTATAAAACAGGCAGCTTAGGCCATCTGGTAAAATTAACATTTAAATCATAATAAGAACAGTAATAAAACATACATTTTCACAAAAAGTGGAATGTCAACACAATTTCTGGTTTTTGGCTACACTCAATTTATTACTTTATGGTTTCTCAAAAACGTGCCCGTCCAAAAACTTTTCTTTTTGACAGTACCAGTAATTCTGTTACAGAATCGGCTGCTTGTATGTCAGTCATTGTTGGTAAAACTGTTAGAACAATGCTAATGTTTGTGCTTACAAGGCTCCCTTTCTACTCCAATAGTGAAAGGCCGTGTTGTTGTAGATGGTTTACATCCTGGGACTGTTTGTTAGACATACATTTACAATGCATACAAGCAGTATAAAAGATTCAAATGAAATCTATTGCGGCATATAAAAATATACATTTATGATTGTTTTTTAATTTCCAAAACTTTGATGTATAAGAATCTAAGAGGTGGATGTATAATTTTATTTACAAACCAATATTTCTATAAATTAAGTACAAAAACATTTAAAAAATAATGCCATGGGTTCTCCTGAACATTAATGTGTTATTTCCCAACACAAGGCTGCAACAATACTTGTTAGTCTTGTGAAGAAGAAAGAAATATTTCCCATTTCTGAATTGCTGGATTTTTTCCATGAACATTAAATGCAGCTTTCTATTTACACTGGTTTACAAGAATATAGCGTCCATGTCTTAAAAATGTTTTGCTTCAGTTTACCACATAGTTTCTCTCCTTCACATGTTCAGTTCACTTGAAGGTATGTTGCTTTGAAGTCCATTCCCAAAGCATTTTTGGCATTACACTTATAAATTCCAGAGTTCATTAAACTGGGATCCTGTATGACCAAACTACCATCTTCTGTCATGTAAATCCCACCCAATGTGGTGAAGCGATTATTGGGCACAAGTGTGGTCCGTCCAGGCAGAGTCCATGAAATATCTGGTTTAGGAGTTCCAGTAGCAATGCATTTTAGTGTCACTGGAGAGCCCTTTGTAACTCTTATTATAGATGGAGGTGCATTTGTTATCTGTGGCGGAAGTACCATAATAGTCACAGGATAAGACAGTGTTGATGATCCAAATGTGTTAGTGGCTTTGCAAATGTAAGTACCTCTATCAGATTTTGCAGCTTCTCTAAGCTGAAGGGTTCCATTTGATACAAAGGTGACTCGTCCAATAACCTGAGGCCTGTCCAATATCATACCATTTGGAAGAGTCCATGTGATGGTTGCTTGGGGCCAGCCTTCCACTGTGCATGGCATGTTTAGTGTCTGTCCAAATGAAATCTTCATAGGTGTAGATGTACCTCGGATTTGAGGCTTCCTTCCAGGTTCTAAAGCATAACGCTTTTCTGCTTGTCCTGCAGCATTTTTTGCCAGGCAACGATAAACACCTTTGTCATTGAGCACTGGCTGAATAATATGCAAACTGCCATTTTCCGAGGAGTGAGTAAACCTTTTAAGTTTCATTCCTGGAACCAGCACTGTGCTGTTGGGAAGAATCCAGACAAACTCTGGCTTTGGTTTTCCCATAGCCTGGCACTGTAAAATGATGTCATCTCCATCAGGTTTGAGGGATAACACCTCGATATTTGGAACAAGGAAGCTTGGTTTTTCAGCAAGTGTTGCAACTTCAAGGTCAATTGCTAGGCTGGCCTCCCCCAGGTAATTTCTGGCCACACACAGAAACTTACCTTCATCAGTTTTCCGGATGCCACGCAATTCAAGAGTACCATTCTTATGGACTTGGAATCTGCCTCCAACATAAGGTGTAGGCAGGGACATACCAAAAGATGTCATCCATGTTATCTGGGGTTCGGGCATGCCCTCGGCTTTGCAGTGCATCAGCACAGTCTGATAGGACACTCCCAAAACTCTACTGTCAGTTCGTCCACTTTTCCCATTGATATATGGTTCGCTGACCTCTACTTGGAGCTTCACGTTCTTAATGTCATCACCAGCTGAGTTCCTTGCGACACAAGTGTACTTTCCCTGGTCTGCCAAAGTGACCTTATTAATGATCAGCGTTCCATCTTTGAGAATCTGGTATTTGACTGAAGATAAAGTGATCATTTCATTCTTTGGTGAAATCCAGATAATAGTAGGTGGAGGTTCACCAGTAGCATCACACTTCAGCTGCGCTGATTGGCCAAGTGGAAAATGGAGAGACACCTGGTCTTTGGAGGAAATTCGGGGTGAATTTTGGACAACTTGGACATTCACTTTCATTGCATCCTCTCCAAGTGTGTTCTTTGCGTAGCATGTGTAATCACCCTCATCGCTTTTTCCCATATGTGGCAACAAGAGTGTTCCATTGTCAAATATGATATAGCGACGACTGCGGGTTCCACTGTCATCTGATTGGAGAGCATTGTTTATCATTGTGCCATCGGGGAGACTCCAAGTCACTTCAGGATCTGGAAGACCTGAAGCTACACAATCCACAAGGAAGTTATCTCCATTTGTAACTCTCTTTTGTTGACTGCCCATGTTTTCTATTTTAGGTGGCTTCATAAGGACCTCAAGTTCAAACAGTTCCATATCCTCTCCGTTGGGCCTTTGATACATGCACAAGTAAATTCCTTGATCTTTTTCAGTCAGTTGCAGTATCCTGAGTGTGCCATTAGAGAAAGCATTGATGTGTCTGTGAGGACTAGAGACAAACCAGAAATCAAAATGTTAACACATTTGTTATTATTTTTATGACTGTTGTTATTTCATTAATCTGGGACATCTGCAGCAAAAAAGACAAGGCATGGATTGTTACAAGTTATGCAATGTGAAGTGTAACTGAATTCCAATAAATACTGAAATTCCTGCGTGACATCATTATTGTTTTGTCTGGATCAGCAAAATTTATTTAAGCTTTCTGTCTGACACCACAGATTGTTTAATGTTTTTCAGACGCTGTTTGATTTACAATAATGATGGATATATTGCTCAGTATATAAGAGTCAGATGTGTTTTTAATTATCTCACACCAGCTGTGTATCCCAGACAAGCTGTGTCTGCTACACTTGTGGCTTATGAAGTGTAAATGTAGAAAATCATACATTCTGATTGCTGTAGAATCACAGTATAATTTTATTTTAAATCGAACGTAAGTATTTACTTGCTTATTTATGTTTACAATGAATTCATACCTGTAATGATGTTCCAACAGTGTTCTAGATGGCAGCCTCCAAACCGTACCTCTGTGGTAGTCAGCTGACTCAGGACAGTGTAGAAACACTGTGGAGCCGTACAAGGCTGAAACACTATGATGCTGAGATGGACCTTTCCAAGGACCTGGTGACTCTTGCTTGATATCCAGCTTTACCACTCTCTGAACAAACCCAACCATGTTTGTGGCTGAACATTCATATCTTCCAGCATCCACAGGAATGATACTTTTGATGTAGAGTGTGCCATTGGGGAATACGAAGAGACGCCTCCCAATATACTGTGTAGGTTTCAGTTGCGAACCATCAGGAAGAACCCACTTAAGAAGAGGCTCAGGTTCTCCTTTAGCTGTGCAGTGTACATAGATACTTTTTCCAGTGTTAATATGTATACTCTCAAAGGACTCTTCTTTAATTGCTGGTGGCAATGCAGCAACATGTAGCTGATAGGTCAGAGTGTCAGCACCTGCTGCATTACTAGCGATACACTTGTAGTTGCCCTTAAGGGAAAAGTTTGCTGAGTGAATGCTGAGTGTTCCATTAGGAAAAAGTAACATAGGTCTATCAAGAGGCATCGACTCCCGCACAATGGTTCTGTCTGGAAGAATCCAGGACACCTGAGCTAGAGGCTTGCCTGCTGCGATGCAGTCCAAGCTGATTGGTTTTCCCAAGTAGACAGAAACATCTCTGTATTTGGGGCCCTCTATTTTTGGAGGTTCTGTCTGTACAGTAAGAGTGACCACCATGCGATCCGAGCCAAATTTGTTCTGTGCAGTACAAAGGTACTGACCTCTGTCCTGCAGTTGTACATTCTTTATAATAAAGGAACCGTTTGGAAGAACTTCAAATCGTTGTCCATGTTTGGTGCTGGCTTGAATTGTAGCACCTGTATGGGGAATATATAAAGTTATCAGACAATTTTTTCAGTTGCTTGTCTCAAGAATATAAATTTTATTTTATTTCTTAGTCAGTCAAAACTTTATTATGACTCTGACACAGATAATCTGTATTAAGATATACATTATAATGACTCTGTACATTTGAACATGATATATAAACACTTTATTGCTTATAAGCCAAATATTACAAATATACATTCTCTTCCAATTTTATATAAAATAAATGCAGTCTAATATATCATTAAAAAGCAAATACTTTTTGTTGCAGTCTTTGTATTGTGTATATACACTATATGGCCAAATGTTTATGGACACCAAAATCCATTCTACAGCATTCCCAGAAGAGTGGAGTTGTCCACAAACATTTGGTCATATAGTGTATATACTGTATTTATGTTGGCTACCTACCTGTTGAGACTTTTGTCCAGGAAATAACAGGCTTGGGGTCTCCTGATGCCTGACAGCGCAGAAGAACATTTGTTTCTGCCAGTGCAGACACAGTAGCTGAGTCAAGTGTCATTATTCTGGGTTTCACACCACTCCCCATCAAGTTTGGAAAGGGCAGATCAGTGCTTAGTTTCTTTGGTCCAAAGTTACTGTAGTGCCAGCGACTACCATATAGTATGCTGGCTGTGGTGTATGGATTACTAGTAGTTGCTATAATAGAATGGGGTGTCACAGGCTTGTAGATGTTTGGAACGTTTGGAAATGGATGTAGTTTTGGGGTGGGCTGGTAAATTCGTGGTTTGGGAGTAACTAGCTTTCCTGACTGGGCTAAGCGGTGGGCATCAAGCTGGGATTGTCGGTATCTGTTTCGAAGCCTGTTGAAGAGGAAGTAGTCCCTTATTTGGGATGAGCTATCATGTGGTGCTACAAATTTGGGAAAGGGGGTTACTGCTGACCACGGTATGTAAGGTGTGGGGTTTGCTGTTTGTGCTGTGATTTCAGGTCGATTCGTGAACCCTGTATTCCTTCCGCTTGTACGCAATAAATGCAAGGATCTGTCAGGTGAAGAGTGGTGCTTTGATCCATGAACTCTGGGCCAGACTGGGATGCGGTTGGTATAGGTCCCTAAGGGAGAAGTGGTATAAGGCCATGGTGTAACTGAGATTTGTTTATTTCTCTGAACTAACCAGGGGTGGACAGGCAAACCAGGACTTTCATGTCTGTTCATTGAGTTATCCACCCTGTGTTTAATGTTATTTGACAGGGCTGGTTTCTCTGTGGTTAGTGGTTCTTTATGAGGTATGGGAGGTTTAATGTTAGTGATTTGAATAGTAGGAGAAATTGTACTTGTAATCTTTTGTTTATCACTTTCTTCATTTTTTGTGCCATTACTCCACTTAATAACCTCAGAGTTTTTGTGATGCAACGTATCGTGTGTTGGTGCTAGCATGACCTGGGGCTCAGCAGTTGTAACTGTAAGTTTTCCTTCTTTTGCAGATGCAGATTTTTTGTTACCTTGAGCCTTCTCTTTTAGCCGTAAAGTGTCTTTGATTTTAGGGTCAGGTGCACTTGAAATATCTGAACCTGTGAGTGGCTTTCTTCCTGGTTTCGTATTCAGAGTTTTAAGGCGAGTGTCTGTGGTGATAAAAGATTCTGGAGCTTTTGTAGTTAATAAAGTTGTAAATGGTACTTCTGTTGTGGTTGGTGGGGGGGGCGTAGGTCTCTGTGTACGTAACCTTCTTGATTGAGGTCTTCTTCTGTATGGTGGTCTTCTTCTAGGGTTGGGGATGTGATTATTTACCCTTCTTTTCTCCTCTAATATTTGCCTTTCAATCTGTTTCTCAGTTTGTGTCACAGGTTGCAAGTTTGAGTGAATAGGAGATAATGTGTTTGGGTAAAGATTTATTGAAGCCATTTTTGTAATGTTTGAATCATCAGACTTTCGATCCAGATGTTGGGTTCTCTGCAGTGAACTGCGGTCTATAGGCTTTCTATTACGGGACTGTACCAGCTGCTTAGATGTGAAATCATTTATAAGACTACTAGTAGTAGCGCTGGTAGTAAAAGAGTGAGTGACAGGAGCAGTTGTAGTCGTAGTTGTTGTAGTCGCAGTGGTTGTAGTCGTAGTGGTTGTAATCGTGGTGGATATAGTTGTAGGGGTTGTCGTTGTAGCTGCCACTGTTGTCATAATTTTTCCTGGTTGCATAGTTGAGGCTTTAGCATTGGCTTTTGCTAACATTTCTGCCCAACGGCCTGGGTCAAGCTGTTTGACAGATTTATTTGGTTTCCTCCCTTTCTCATTGATCTTTTTTCCTCTAAAGCCCTGTCGATAAAGTCCACCTTTACTCCTATCTTTTCCAAGTACCCTGTGTGGTGTTTGAGTAACAGCCAACTGTTTGATTTCTTGGTATCCTGAACCCTCTGCATCCTCCTTGTCATACACTGATTCACCCCTAATCACATTAACATCTGTGAGGTCTTCCTCTTTTTCACCTGTTACAACTACCAAATGAGACAACATGTCTGCCCCATGAAGGTTAGCCGCTAAGCAACTGTATTCCCCAGCATCTTCATTCTTCACTTGTTCTATGATCAGCGTGTTATTTTGTGACACATAGATTCGTCCCAATGCATTTGATGCCTTTAGAAACTGATGATTTGGTAGGAGCCATCTTGTTTCAATTGGGTTTGGTGAAGTAACCGAACAGGGAAGACTGAGGGATTCTCCATTCTCCACAGACATTTTCTTTCCATTTAAGTCGCTAGGACTAAGGAGACGTTCCCTAACCATAAGCCTATATGAAACCATGTCTACTTCTGTCTCAGTACGCACAAAACAGTGATAGATCCCAGTGTCTGTCAGGCTTGTGTTTTTGATGACTAGTCTGTTATGGTCTGATGTAATTCTTTGGGAATCGGTTTTGTCTAAAGTAGTTAGGTCTGGAAGCATCCACTCAACAAACAGTTGCCCCGAACTCAGTATATTACAGTTAAGAATAGCCTCAGAGTGCTCCAACACTATTTGAATCCTCTCTGAAGTTCCTCTTGGAATCAAAGCCCATGAAGTGACTGTATCATCTTGTTCTCCTCTTCCACTGATCTCCTTTGATATAAATGTTGAGAAGTTCATTACCAGTTTTTTTGTTGTTGTTTTGCGCCTGTTCAACTGAATAGTAACCTTGGGTTGCAACAACCAGGCTGGTTCAGCCATTAAATGTCCTTTGAGTTCAGTAAAGTAAGGGGAGTCCTCACTTGTGACCTGGGAGTACTGGAAGGTCACCTTTGAAGTATTCTCATGCCTTGCTCCTCGCTCCAAGACAGCTGGACTTTCATAGTAGTATGCAACAAGTCTCCACAGGTTCTGGAGAGCATCCCTGTCAATCTCACACTCAAGCAGGGTTAGTAAGGTCACATTAACTGCCACCTCGTCTGACCTCTTTAGCTTTTCCCATACCATGGAGGTTCCTTCAACAGGATGATTTACATCACAGGCCACATGGGCCCTGTTCCCATGGCTGTCAGACAACGTGAAGGCCAGGTGGCCCAGTGGATGCTCCAAGTCCTTTGTGTAAGGGAGGTCTGGCTCCTGGTCCTCCAATGCACTATACTCACCCACTTTCAGTGGGGACTGTAGAGAAGGCCTGTCACAGGACAGTTTCTGCACTGAAAGCTGGAAAATCTGGCTGTTGTTGAGAGGTTGTGGTGAGGCACAAACAGCACAAGTCTCACTGGAGGCAGAATCTCTGTCCTTCTTGCACTTAATCACTCCTGTAGAGAGAGAAAGCACTGTTAAAATTAGCCATTATGCTTGTTAATCTGTTCATCAATTAAAAGGTTAGGTGAAGAATCAAGGTATTTGTTATACCTTTTTGTGTAATGTAAATATCACATATATGTTTTATGAATTATTAGTAGTTCAACTGTCCAAGTATGAGTTTTAAGGCTCTTTTTGTGAAATGTATTCTTTTCTGAGTAGCCTTGGTCAAATTACTTCAAATTTAGTTATTTAGCTGCCTCATCAAGTAGGTGTAGCGTAGGTGTCACAATAATCTCACCCTCATGTTTCTTTTCCCATTCTAAAAGCCAGTGGAGCTGACAGTCACAAGTCCAGGGATTGTTATGCAGAGAGAGGACTTCTAGTTTGCTTAGGTGCCGAAAAGTACCAGGCAGCAAGTACTCTAGCTGGTTGTCTGCTAGGTAAAGATGCCGTAGGCCTGAGCCCCAGAATGTCCCCAGAAGTGAGAGGGTGGTGAATGAGTGTGGGTGAAGGTCCTGCAACTTGTTGCTCTCCAGCTGAAGCAACTTCAGTGATGTTAAACCGTTAAAGGAGAAAGGCTCAATAAAATGTATTAAGTTGTGGTCTAGGTGAAGGCGGACCAGGCTTGTCAGGCCCTCAAACATGCTGGGATCTATTCTTGTTAGCTTGTTGTAGCTCAGCTTCAATATCTGTGAGAGAAGAAATGCACCTTAAATGACCTTTTCTGTGGTAATACCTAAGGCAGAGGCGTCCAATCTTAACCACAAAGGGCTGGCATGGTTGCAGGCTTTCATTCCAAACTTCCAAACAAGCAGAAACCACACCTGTAGAGGTTTGTGGTTTAGATTGAACACCACTTACCTAAGGCATTATAAATGGTGTATCTTACTGCACATTAAAACATATTAATGACAAAGTTGTGTATCACGCTGCATGCATAGACATATGCATAACTGCTTACATGTACATTAACTCACACACACACTCACACACCTGGAGAGAACGTAATTGGTAAAAAGATCCTGAAGCCACAGTGTGGATCTCATTCCCATGTAGCATAAGCATCTCAAGCTGGCGCAGATGTCCAAAATCCGAAGTCCCCACAGCTGCAATGCTATTATAGCTTCATGAGAAATTGAGATTGAATTAATTAGGATTCATTTCTAATCAAATAATGCTGATCTGTTAAAGTAAGATATTTTATTTTATATTCATTTTATATCTTATATCAAAGAACTATCACGGATTATACTTGCTAAAAAACAGAATGCAGAATGCAATTACCTTTAAAATGAGCTATGACTTTACATTAATCTCTCTCTCTCTCTCTCTCTCTCTCTCCCTCTCATAAAAATGTGTGTGTGTGTGTGTGTAAGCAGAGCTGCCTACCCCAGATTGAATCTCTCTGTGTCCTTGGGCACGTTGCGTGGGAGAGATGGGAGATGGCGAAAGGTACAGTGTACCTCTTTGGGGTTGGGGCAACTGCAAGACCTCGGGCACACACACACACAAGCAGGCAAAATAAGGAGCAGCAGATACAATGCTGCCTTCAGCCAGGGAGCAGAGACACCCAAAGGAGCCATGTCTCTTTCATGCCATCCTCCAAACTGTGGACGGGAAATCTATGTAAGTATACATCCAAACACAGTTTAAAAGATCTAGTGTTAACATTGATAATGGTATAATGCTATTCTGATGCTAACTTGGTTACACAAAAGTGTTTATTTGATTTTCTAGGCCCATTTGCTACCTTTATGGTCAGAAATTAACGTGCTAATATGAGTGGAGAGCCATAACAGGAAGTGTGTCATTTGAAATGGCAATATCACACACAATAAACACGCTATTTCATCCAACTACCAAATAAATACAGATTAAGAAAAATAGAACTTAATATGTTGCTATAAAATGCAAAGCCTTTTGTCCTGAGGTCTTTGTTGTGTTCAGACACTAGATATTCCTTCCACGAATGCTAAATAAACTACACCATATCAAGGACCACATATTTTTAAAAGTGTTTTTGTGTAGCATCTGCCATACAAGTCCGTGTATAAGTTGTTTCTACAGACAAGATAATATATTACAACAAGCACATTAATATAAAACCTTGTGAATTACAGCCAACACTTCTGTCAGTGTTGTCGCTATATAAAAATTAATCAACACCATCAGAACTGAACAGTGCTGTGGTATAAATATCATATTTAATAGAATCATTAAAATGTCTAACAAACAATTCCAGACTTGACAAATTTTTGGCATCACAAACACAAGGATTTATAGTGTCCTAGAGTGCACAAGAAGCCAAAAAAGCATTTGTTTTAATTCATCTTCTTTGTGCCTGTGTGCCTTATTTTAGACCCTGCAGTTTAATCAGAAAGATTGGAGCTTCATTGTATTAGCAGAGCTGCCTACTTCAAGTTGCCAATATAAACAATACATCTGGTGGCTTTTCCTACTGTTTTGTGCAAGAGCTGGTAACATCCTTATTACAACATGACTCACTAACCACAAAAAAACTCTCATGACACGGTTGGCTAATTTGCATGGTGTCACGCTCTAAAGTCCTGATTATTTAGATTTCAAAATGAAGTGCTTAGAAGTCTTTAAATGGTTTGCTTTATTTAACCATGCTAATAATTGGTAATCAAGTCAGCAAGTTCAAGTAAAGTATTACCCCTTTCAATCTCCTTCACATTTAGCCTGTGCATTACACAATTACAGGGAATGAGGGGGGGGTGTATTACATCTTTCCACCCCCACAGAACTGCTGAGTCCTTAAGAAATAAGTCATTGCTCAAGTGTTTTCCTCTGTACGCAAGCTCTCGACAGCCCGATTACACCATCAATTTGTTGAAGGATATTTTAAGGCAAGATATTTAGACTGCAGGGCAAAGACTGCCAGTTAGGCTTATGTTCTCTGCTATTATTGCTTATTCACCAGCTTTTTGTTGCTCCAGATTCTTCGTGTTTAATGTTGTAGGGGAAAATAGCCAAATGTGAGGCATGATTTATCAGTAGCTTGATAATAACCCATGATGATTTTTAGGAAAAAGGGCTCCTCCAGCTACCCTGGTCAGATGCTGATGGAATTACCTGGTGTAACCGCAACACAGGAAGAGCAGTTTCTTGAATTTGTTAAATCACTCTAACATTTTTCCCCCAACATCTGGAGTGAATAATTTCTTAAGTACTTTAAGTTCACTTGAAAAACATTAAATATGTTATACTGTATGATAATAAATATGTAATATTAAATATCTAATATCCTTGTAATTCTGCTGCCAATTTGTTTGGTTAGTGCCCTATTTTCACTATTCCCATAGAGAAGTTAGCAAAGATTTTCAACAATTTCGAAAACCCCAAGAGCTTCTCTTTTCTCATTCATCAAATTTCAGTGACACTGGAACTCTTATTAATGAGAAATCCAGCATAGAAATACTGGAGAGATCAAATGCTGGACCCAAGGATGCAGTTGCACTAGGTTATGGCCAAGACTTGGCTTTGCTAGTTATCAATCTTCGAGATGACAAGCATGATGGTGTTGATGACAGTATTAGCATAAAGCTTTGGAAGCTGATCTGTTTGAATGGAGTGTACAGATGTGGAGCTGAGAGAACTGAACAGATGTAAGGACTAAAGCGCTGCTGCATTGCTCGTTTCAGCTAGAGATAAAAGTAACTGGCGGCACTATCCTATCAGAAACTACCGAAGATGAATATGCAAGTTGTTCAAGCTGGATTTTTCTTCAAACTGTTTAATCTTTACAGTGACGATGAAACCGGGATCTGGTGAAATATATTTCTGTTTTCTTTTAGATGAGGTTTATGGTCAGCATATGCAACAGAACTCACTCATCTGCTTCTCATATTTAGCACATGTAATGTTCTCCTATTATATAAATATTCCACACAAACTCCACTGAACTTTTGATGTTGCTGAAGTCAAAAGTCCAACTTTTTCATCTTTGCATAATATAGAACGCTGGTCATATTTTAACAGTGAATCATCACCACTTCATTTTAGATTTGATCTTGAACCTTGAATTTAACTCACACTTCACACAAACCATTTCCATATGAATTCATAGCAGTGACATAAAATAGATAAACCAAGAAATGCTTAAGAAGTATTGGAAAGGTTTATATAAGTCATATCCTTATTAAAACTTTTTTTTTTTTTTAATGCAAAAATGACTTGCAAAGTTTCAGTGTGCAAACTTTGCAATTAGCATTTATTTAAACATTTAGATTATATTCATTAACATTTACCATTTTATCTGATGAAACAGTTACAGAAGCAACTCTCACAGAAAAGGACTTACAGTAAAGTAAGTTTAAACAAATCAGAGCATAAATAAAAAAAAAGATAATAAAACCTGTGCCAAATATGACTCACCTTGAGATTTGTGGTTGAGAAAAAAATTGGCTGCTAGCGTGTACACAGTGAGAGGCCACGTTGTCTTTCCTTGTTTCTTCTTGTTCTTAACCAAGCAGGACGTGCTCGCTGTATCTGTCTGTGTGTGTGCAAGTGTGTGTTTGATGTGATGTGTTAGCTGAAGACTTTCGGACCCTGCCTCCTGAAGTCCAAGCCTTCCACATCTGGATAAATGCTTAACTCCCCCCACTCTCGCTTTGAGCCGGCCTGCGCAGAGGAGGAATGTGGTGCTGACTTGGCTTCTGTCCACCTCTTTTCTCTCTTTTTCACTCTCTCTGTTTCCCTCTTCTTTTCGTTTTCTTTCTCAGGCGCTCTCTCTCTCTCCCACTATTACCTGTGGCTCCTGAACACTGTTTTTTTCTTTGTCTCCCTACACGCAACTGTCTTAAAGTTCACACCTTCTCTCATCCCTTTCAGCACCTGGTTTTCTCTTTCTATAGAAAGGAGTACTTTGCTCAGATTCAGGGCATGACTGAAAGGTCACCAGTAGTACATTACTATTCATAGTGTAATTATAGTATACTATTCATAGTGTAATTTCACGTATTAAAGATGGAATAATTGCTGATGACAATGAAAGTAATGATAAATGATGAAAAATGCATTTTTGATGAAGCCTGCGTGGTACATTCTGCTCAGTCTCTTCAAGTGCAGAAAACATGTGCAGAGATTTAATCACATCTTGATTGTCTTTTCAACAAGGCATGCTTTATTCGAAGCAACAAATTAAACAAATTGTCTAGAATGGACATTTTACGATGTACAAGGCAGACAAATAAGATTCCATTACAATCTAAAATGTGAAGATTTGGCCCACTGCTTACAAGTTTTAAACACCTCCTCCTTTTGTGGCTCTGAATCCATCTTTCATAGGAAGTCTGCAATTTAAATTTGCTTTCATTGCCGGTTCCTCTTTTTCACCTCTCCCAGGCTGCACTGCTTGTTATGTCTTCATTCAGTTTTTGTGCTTTTGACTCTTCTCATTTTTCATGCTTGGGACTTGCGTGTCTTTTGGCAGAGCAGGAAATGCACACTTTATTTAACATTCCAGCCTGGTGTTTTGGCCGCAGCTGGCAAATTAATTTGAGTACTTTCTTCTTGTTGTTCAGTGTTGTTAGTGCGAGTCCAAACCCTGGGGCCAAAACAAGTCGCACACCTCCGGAAAACCTGAAGAAATCTTAAGGTACCTTTGGATATTTTATAGATTGCTTTTTCTTCAGTAGAAAAACAGATGTCATTTACTTTTCCTACTTCATTCACATACAATAATGGGCTCTGTGTTTTGTCTCGGGTTGTTAAACATGTTAAACACACACAAAAAAAGGAGAGTGCATATGGAGACAGGAGCTCACAAACACTTCCCTGCCTGAAGCACTGCTGTCAGCACTGGCAAATAAATCCCAGATTGCAATAGTAACACTGTTCTCTGATACCGAGAGTGAGAATGTCTCGGTATCTATACGCGGTATACATTTATGAGAATTCCAGTGGTTCTCTGGCTGTTTGTGGGAAGCTGACAACAGGCTTATTTCAATAATTACATATTCACTGCTAGTTTTAGATATTTTTTTTTTCCCAAAGTGCAGCAGTGTTTATGTAGAGTTATTTGTTGATAATGGAGAAATAGATGTAGAATAAACTCTGCAACCCTAATATATTCTAAGAGGGCTTTCTCGCTGGCAGTTTATTTCGAAACAGAGCACCGTTTGCATGTGAAATTGTCATGCGGTCCATGAAGTGCTGGTACCGAACCTGAGACTATCTGTAGGAGGTGGACTGCACTCGGTTGTACTGGAACTGTGCTGTGACTCCAGTGAGTGTGAAGACTTCTGGGAAAGCGATTTATATCCATACTAGTTGTTATAATAATCTGATTAAATTCTCATACCAGTAATGGGTCTTGCTCTGCAGTAGTAGCTCATTAACAGCAAAGATGGTTTATTGGTGTTCCTGGCTCTTTTCTCTTTTCCAACCCCCTGCAAATGAGAGACTAAATAGTTGTAGCTGATTGGTTTTTGGAATGGGTGGATGTTAGAAGCTCTGTTTACAGCAGTGTTTTACCAACATAAAACATTAGTTCAATGCTGGAATTCAATAAGAACCTACAACTGAAATGCATCACCATCAGCACAGTTGATGTTTGACCTTGGCTCAATCCTGTATGGCATAAATCCAAAACCATGTGGCATCTCATTCTCTGGATATTGTCCTCCTTAAAATGGACAGGAGTGGTATTAGTGCTTTAGTGAAAGCCTTCTGCTTAAGATGATTCATTCCCATGTGTGTCAGTGACTTAAGAGAGAATAACTCTGACCATATGAAATATTTATGTGATTCTGGCTCTTGGATGCACTGCCTGTTCCATGCATATAAAATGGGTGTATAAGAGTGAGAGAACATGAAGGGCAAAGGCAACGTGGGAACACAATTGAATTTTGTATTAAAAATATTTCTTTACAGTATGAATTTTAATAAATATCTAGCAAAGGTGATTTAATCCTACAAAATGTAAACATAATTAATAACAAAATTAACTTAGCTACACAATGCTACTATGTGTATCTGTGCGCCAAATGTAGGAAAGCTGATACAGGCAGCATGGTCTGTGAAGGCTGGCTTTGACAGTTCCTCAACCTCAGCCTTATCACTTGAGTTCCTAATTAATCTCAATGGCGCTTTAATCTTGTCCTCACTGGTATTTTTTGGACCTGCCAACAATAAACAATAGTGGTTAAGGCCTAGTGGTTGGATTACTGATCAGAAGGTTGTTAGTTTGAATCCCAGGTCCACCAAGCTGCCACTGCTGGGCCCCTGAGTAAGGCCCTTAACCCTCAATTGCTCAGTTGTATAAAATAATATAAATTGTATGTCGCTGTGGATAAGGGCGTCTGCCAAATGTAATGTAAATGTTTTTTAAAGAATTTTTAAAGGCAGTTAATGAAGAGAAATGAATGAAAGCTCTGTATATAGAAGCTTTGTCCATATCTGACTGTCTACATGAAAGCGAAAACCTTTCATCCGCTTACTCTTTTTGGTTGCGTCCCCATGGGATCCCAGGCTCCATGCACACCTCAACCAGATGCCCTGTAAACATATCTGGTGTGGCAAAACCAGTTTAAATCCCTATTAGCTGCACACCACCTGTGTACATAAAAAAGCAACCAAAAGCCCCATAAGATTAGACTTTCAATAAGTCAGTGTTTTTTTGTTTTTTTTGTTTTTTACAAAAGGAAGAGCTTCTGTTTCTCACAAGAAAATTCTAGCAGGCAGATAAATCACAAAAACAATGCCAAAAACAGAATTTAGCATGAACTACAGATGGACAATATGGTCAACAACATAAATCACTGTACCCTGTGCCTTTACCAATCAGAGACCATAGCCCTGACTTCTTCATTTCTATTGGCTCACAGGACTAATGCTAATAATTCCAACGTCAAAGTTCACCGTTCTAAGTCAAGCAGCATAAACGACAACCAGGAGCAAAAACGTGTTTTTCACGTCCCATATTCGTTCCCTTTCAGTGACTTGGCATTTCCATTTGGTTTCACTGCTGGTGGAAAAAGTAGAAATCTGTTGTATCACTGTAGCAAGAGATAAAATAAATGCTTGAGCAGAAGCTGTTCAATTCTCTTTATGAGATTAATGAAATAGCTCTGAACTTAAATTGCACCAAATCAGTCTTTACCCATAGTCTTTATCTTCTCTACTGGTCATAACAGACTCATAAAATCTGGGAATAGAGAGTTTTTAATGTAATCTCAGAATTGTTCTTCCTTACACCACAGTCAAAAAAGAAAAATGAGATAAAAAAGGCATGCGCCATCTTACATTGCTTCCTTATTTTACCCCGAGCAGCACCACTATTAAATGAATATGGGCATTAGACTTTTAGTAATTTCATCAAATGGCCAGTTGATCACTGGAATGGGTTTTAAACATTCACTTTTGTCTTTCCCATCTATGCTGAAATTGTATATAAGCTTGATTTTTTTCTCTTGGAAATGATTTGTGGCTCATAATGGAACAAATATCTTGTTTCCTCCTCGCTTGCCAAGCTACAAGACATCTTAGATGTATATAAGTGCTGTGCTGTATTTCCTACCATGACTGAATCTTGTACAATGATTATTTAACACGGAGATCCCTATTGCTTCTCCCTGGAGCACTCTTTGGCTTTTATTCTCATTTCCTACGGTCTAATTACTGCCGATCATTACAAATTCGATTAGCGTGTATGAGGGCAGCAGGTTGCCTTTGCCGCCAACATCCCCCAAGACTGTGCTTTGTAACTAGTGAGGGATGTGTTGAGGTTGAGGACTGTTGGAACTTTCTCAGAGCATATTTAAGCATGTGAGACACGCTGGGGGCAGATGGTGTGGGCTTGTGGGCTGCCTGCCAAGCTTCCTCTGACTGTCACCATGCACTGAGAACCCTTGGTGCTCATTAGGCCTGATTGTTGGTGCTGATCTTCACCGGCATCCTCTCCTGCACCGCTGAGCTCAATTCTAATATCACAGGAAGTTCAGCTGATCGGGAGCCAGATGGGCGAACCAGAATAACATCCTGATCGCAAACCAGATGGGCAAACCTAGAATAACATCTGGCCAAAGATGCTGTCTGTGTCTGGGCTGTGCTAAGCTTATTTTGCGGTGTAGTTATGGATATGCCTGTTTGTTCTGCATGGGTACTTTAGGACACAGATGCAATTTTGTCATCAGTGGTATCATTGGGATTTTCTTCCATTTTGCCCTTTAGATTATGTGCTGAAAAAAGGGCTTGGGGGCTCAGCAGTGGAATGGAGCTCTATGTTACGGTTAATGCCTGACATTAATGTGCCGCAGACCTCATGTCCTCATGTCGAGATAAGCATGAGTTTGAAAGACTGAAGGCATTAAAGAGAAACCATTTTAAAGATTAGTGAATAGCAGGGTTCCTCAATGGTTTCATTCTGATCATCATTAGAAAATGGCTCTTGGCAGAACCAGGCTGTTTTGCTTGCCTTGGAACGTCTGGTATGGCTAGGAGGCGAATTCTTCTGAAAAATAACATTTAAATGCATGCATCTGAGATTGTACATGTAGGATTTGATGAAAGCATTCATCTCCAACCTCTTTTCAGCCCATAGCATTGACCAGGCTTTAGTTCATGTTGTTTCACCCTAATACTCTTATTGCAGCAACAAGAGGAATTAATCATAGATCATATCATGACTGGGCCTCATTTATCAACTGGAATATGTGTGAATTTATTTATAAATCATTTGCAACGGTATGAACCCAAGAAATGTGAATGTACATATAAGGAAACTCAAACATTTGATTTACATGTTTAATTTTATGAATTATATGAATCTTCTGAAAATAACCTGAAAGCAAACCACCCAAAACAAATCCAAAAATAACACATTCAGTACTATCCAACGAAATGTCTCCCTATAAAAGAATGAAGAATTAATTTGTCTGTGGTAGATGATGCGCTACGATGGCTGAGCTGCATTACTGGAAGATTTAGTACACACCAAATTTTCACTGTTAAAATGTGCAGTCTTTCACTGCTTGTTGTAATTTTGTGAGCTTTACCTTTTATGGCGTGGCCATTGCTTATTTAATCTTTTTCCCCTATCAACACATATTAGTTTGTTTGTTTTTTAACTATTACATGAGCAGAAGGAAAATTGTGTAAATATTGCAGGATTTTTTAGTCTGTTTTTTACCTACAAAAGCATTTACACACAGCTTTACTTGAAGGGTTGATGAATAGCACCCATTGTCAGAGATACCACCACCCCACCCACAGTGTATCTGCCCTTAAATGGACTTGCTTTCCATTGTTAATGCTAAGCACCAAGAGTTATTTTTCATATTATAAAAACATTCATGCATATGAAACATCTATTAGTCACAGTGATGAAACAAACAGTGAACGTTCATGAGATGATTTTGCCTTCATGAAGGTCCTCTGCTGTGCTACATTACATCCTGAATACGCACCTATCTCCAGTCACAGTGACTAAAGAGTTTAATTAGCCTTTTAGACGTGAGGCACATAGTCGGTTTAGCTGGAGGAAACAAATTCAGAGCTCAAGCAAGAGTGCTACACTTGACAGCTATGTACCGACTTAGCAACCGTGATAATTCATGACTTACCTATCGAAGTACATCTATTACACACTTACCAGGCTCTTCATTTGTTTCCAAAGACTGTAGTCTTCATCAATTTCCTATTCTTTCAAGTGTGTGGCATGTTGATTTATAACCTGTATGCGCATGTAGCGGGCCACAAAGTTCTAAGACTAGTTTTCACTGTTTTTTATTCCATGAGACAGTAGGATTAATGTTGGCACTGTTTGTGATCTTTTGTGAGTAAAAAAAAAAAGATGAACAGGAGTGAGAATAGTTCAGGGAGTCTTTAGTCATGAAAAGGATTTACAATGTTTATAAGGACACATTAATGAATCTGTTTCTGTCTTGCTTTGTCTAGAAGGTTTCCTGTGCAAAAGAACGTACTCATTTTCTTTTTAACAGCATTGTAAAGTAGTACTATTTTCTATAAATGGAGGTGCTTACTTGTTCTACATTCAGAATAGCTTTCTCATTATTCTCTTATTCTGTATTCATGGCTCAATTCGAAATTCTAATTCATTACATTCAATAGATTTCAGATGAGCATTATTTGGTTGATTCTGCAGTAGAAGGTTGATGGTGTTCTGGAGAAGTATGCGGCTAATAATTTATTTTTTTATGTCCATCATACAAATATGAAGGCTCACTTTCAAAGACTTTCAAATCTTTATACACTGGTCCAATACAAGCCACAAAAATGTACTGAAAAAATAAAATCCATCTGTTTTTACGATCACTTCATAGTCATACACACAACTAAATATCATAGTAGGATGTGTCCTACAGCTGAGTTGAAAATGGTAAAACATGTTCAGATACAATATGTGACAAAGATGTCAGAAATATATTTGTTTAAGTCATTTATGACATAAGACGAATTAAGATGGTCTCTCCAAGACTTCTAATATTTCTTTAGATTTCTTTGAATTAATTTCAACTGATTTCTTTAAATCAGCTGCTGATAAACACTAAACAGGGCAAATCTGCTGATGGATAGGGCTGTATTTTGATCATTTTGAAGTCCAAAACTTTTGAAACCATTTAAAGTTAGTCATATTTAAAGGTTATATAGCTGCTTGAGTAAATTTTCTGGGTGGTTCATTCTGAATTTGCAAATCATCTGCATGTAGTTCACACCTCTGAGGTTGTCTGATTTTACTTCACTAGAAGCCTCTGAGACTGGGTTGTCAATAGTGTCTAGACCACAACCATGAAAAGAAAAAAATAAAGATAGAAATGCAGACTAAAATCAGGGGAGAATAAATCCAAACTAAAGAACCAGATAGTCTTTTGTATTTTCTTTCCTTTCAAATATATTATGTAACATAGAAGCAAGTAGCATTTTAAATACAAGAAACTTTATTTCTTTATTGAATATTCTCTGTATATAAATTATTACTCTGTTGAAACCGCTCTCTTATAGAATTGAAATGTGCTTTACAGATGCCAGGTGCTTTTGATGACTGATGGAGAGTCTGACAGCCTTCCCACCCTCACTAAACTGATCTCAAACCCTTGCGCCATTGAATGTCCGTGCATTTCCCATGCTGCTTTAGTGTAAGAGAGTCTTCATCCCTATCTACATCTAAAAACCCAGCCAAGTTTACTCCATTCCATGCATTTTCTGGAAAGGGAGAATTGACCATATGCTGATTTCATAGCTTGTACATCAAGGACGTTGACTTGTATAGCTGTATTGGGATGGAGTAAGAGATTGGAAACATGTGGGTTAGTTATACATGATTCATACATGGTCCAGGTCCATGATGTTCTTGGTAAATAATCTAGGAATGACAAAACAGAGGAAAATAGAACAACAAGATTAGGATTATTATCTAGAATATCATGGCTTCTGAAGTAAAGCGTGTGGGGGAAATAATTCTGCTCTCAGGGCACAGCGTCTGTGCCAGCAGGTGTTACTCAGCTGCATGGCCTTTCATCATTCACAAATAAAAAACTCCGAAGATGTCTGGCACCATACAGAATACATTTTCAAAAGCTCTCACCTGCCGGTTTGGGTCACAGCTCATCTCTCAACCACTTCAATTTTGGCCCCTATTTAGAGCTGAGTTTCGATCAAGGCCTATAGTGTGTCACGCAAGGCAAGAGAAGCAAACTTGAGGATGAGTAGTGTCTCCAAGATGGTGGGAGGCATGTACTTTGGCAACTCTCTAGATCTGGAGGTCCCATGAGCCTTGAAATTGAATATGATTCTCATCGAGTTGGACAACTCAGAGAATGGCATCATGCTGTTTTATGGCCAGTGATGCTGTGTTATGAACAACAACACTAGGCAGGGTCCTCGTATTTCACGCAGCAGATTAAGGGATTTAGCATAATGGTCCCATGATGGGATGTGGACTAAATAAAATAACATTGCCTTAGGTGGAGCTGCTTTATAGGTGCTGTCAGGGGGTCAGTGCAGCAGAATATTGTTTTGTTTTAACAGCATTCTACTTGGCTGAGTATTAAGCACATTGTGTTATGAGTCATAATTAGACCGAGAATCTTAGTACTCATATAAGAGTATAGAAGCAGTTCCGATAGACATCTACAGTTCATGTCTTTAGAATAATAAAATATTATGATCAAATGTGAAAACCAGGCCGTATTTGAAACCCATAATATCTTACAGTTTACTCAGAAGGCGTGAATTAATTTTCTGTTGTATCTCAGCTCTGTTATTTTTATAGTAATGTGCTCATTCTATTACATTTTCGTTACTATAGTAACTGCTCATTCACAGGGACTTTTATTTCAAAATCTCCCCAAAGGCTACTATTAAATGGATTTTAAAACCTTTGCTCGCATTAATTGAAGAAAATGGCATCATTGTTGATTTGCTGTAAGGAGATGTGTATTCGCATTTAGGGAAGGAGTCTCCACTGCAGCTGGTATGTAACAGTCAGTAACTTTTCCACTATGTGAGAGGAGATTGATTATTTTTGGTCTAATTAACATTTAAGAAAGAGTAAAAACAGGCCAGTTGCTTTTAAGTTAGAACAGGAATAAACATGTTTCATGGATATTCTATAGCATTTAAATGCAGTAATAGAGTAGCATAAATGTTTCCATTAATTAATTTATATTAGTAATTTGCGGTGTAAGATTAATAACACACTTTGTGCTCTGTTTTTAGAGGAAAATATATGACGTTATTACATCTGGATATGACATCATCCTGGCATGGATTTGATTTTAACATAGCAGTCCATCGTGTGTTATTCCTTATGCAGCAGAGTCTCACTACACTACAGTGTTTAATCTTGAAGTGATCTTGATTCAGTAGTGGAGTCATGATCATGACATGGCATGCTTATAATCAGTTGTTGAAAGGACTAGCTGGCATTTGCTGTAGACTGGCCAAACATTGATTCCAGCTCTGAGCTACACTTCGTTAGAGCACGAGGATAGATCTTAGGGAGCTTTGAAATCCGTGTAATCAAAGTTTTCTGAGACCTGCTGACAGAAATAGAATGCCAGCACTGAGAGGACATCAAACACATGGAAAAGGCTTCATTAGAACAGCTAGGTCAGTGCAGGTACCCGACATTCTTCAGCAGGGTAGTGGAAGATGGCCAAAAGCATGAAGGGACATCACAGAAAACTGAAGCAGCTGCATAATACATGGTCAAGAGACATGGAGAGAAAAACAGAGCAATAGAGAAAGAGAGGGCAAGACCGAAATCAAGAAGAGAATCTGTCATGTTTGGCACCAGGCCCGTGTCAAAATGTTTCGTTGACATTTGGCCGAGCGATTTCTGATCTGTAGAGGGAGGAAAGAGTGAGGTATATACGTATCTGAGATAAAAACAAAATTGCCAAGGGAAATTTACGGGATAGAAGAGGTGTGCTCCATTTTCCTTGTTACCAAAGACCCCTGACTTGTTTCAGGAGACATGAAGAGGAAACAATCATGTTGTACTTCTGTTATAGAGCTCATATCATCTTATTCACCTGAGCATTAAAGTCAGATGCTGTCTGTTTACTCCCAGAAGGTTTTGCTTTGATCACAATAATAGCTTTAGCAGCTTGGGAGAATCCTTCACATGGTGAAATTTTGACAATATAGTTCAGGATTTTCCTAGCCTGAAATATTGTCCTATGCTGCATGTATCTCAAACGAAGTAAAAGTTCCAGCAAGTAAAGTTCCCTCCACATGGAATATGATATATTTTAAATACTACATACTTGAATGTGACAATAAAAATTAATTATATATAGAAGAAGAAAGTCTAGGCAATGTTAAAAAACTGAATTAAATATATTTAAGGTTGGGGTATCAAAATACTGTAAGTTACAGGCATGGCATTTTTCCCCAAAACAACATATTTTTCCTTTATATATATATATATATATACATATATATATATATATATATATATGAAATATATATATATATATATTTCTCTATATAAATATATTTAATATATATATATATTGGTTCTGTACAGAGGTCATTGGTTCGGTACAGAGGTCATATACTATATATATATATATATATATATATATATATATATATATAGTCTGAACTGAATCCAGTACAAAGAACTGCTTTTTCCTTATCAGTTACAGTAATGGTGAATCCAAGCAGATGGGATGCCAGCCAATCCAAGGCACCATGTACACTCATTTACACTCTCATTCACACCTGTAGCAATTTTAAATAACAAACATGCCTTCATGCATGCTTATGAACAGTGCGAGGAAACATTTGAAACACCACACAGGCTGTAACCTGAACTCAGTATGGAATACAAGACACCACAGCGCCACATGACATAATTTGGAGTATCTAAAATCAGATTTGTACAAGCTGAACAAGGTAAGGACGCATTACAGTCCAATGAGGTGCTCATGTGTTGCTCACAGCCATGTCTACTACATATCACAGGGTCATTACTTAATGTTACAGACACCCTTGGGGTGTATGCACTGGAAAAAGACTATAATCCTCACACTACTCTAATGCCATCCTGGTAGACAAACCACAGGGGCATCATATTAGAACAGACATATTAGTCTTTTCTCCTTACAAGCAGTGGTAGAGCCAAAGGACAAAAGTCATTTGGTTGCCCTTACTAGGGGACAGGGACCATGTACAGCACTTTCCTAAATCATTTTCCATAAAAAATTGAACCCTTTCCAAGCTATGGTTCAGATTAAAAATAACTTCAGTACTCTTGGTTCAATGCCATCAGATGCTGCAGCTTCGCTTTGCCTGCATTTCATCAGTTTTTCTTCTAACTTGGTCTGATGTTACAGTACAAGATAACAGAATAACACAATACTTAGAGACCTCAGTGGATTCATTAATTATTCAGACACAAGCCTAACTTGCTGCTATATCATGGGTGTATCACTTAATTTGATTGTGTGTAAGGCTATTTGTTTCAAGCTTGTTGCTGGATCACTAAATCAGTAGTATTTTTAAGGCATCTTTTATCCAAAATGGTATTTTTCCATTAAACCAGTGAATCCAACTTCCTAACTCACCATGGCACTATGTTCCCTTTTTGTTCATGGGGTAATGTATAGTAATATGGTTGAGAAATATTGCATAAAATCTCATGCCTGCCACTGATAAAATTTTTCCAAAGCACTTTGTCCAGTTTGGGTCTTCTGATCCTTCTGTGGTAAAAAGTAGCCAAATATTTTGAGTTTGTTTTTGATAATGTAAGTACAACAAAGATTAAATTTTTTTCTTTTATTTTATTCTTAAAATATCCAACAAATGTGTCTAGCTAATGTCAAGCTAATGTGTCCAGGCCTTAACTTTTATAGCAGCAACTCTGATCCAGAGAGATGTGGTCTGGCAATCATCTGTTCAGGATTACCTCAGTGGACCCACATGTTCTGATCATGGAAAAACATCCACGCATGCTTCCTGCAGTCGATTATTCCTTGTTTCCAGATGCTATTTGCTCACACTGATAAAGCACTAGGTGTGTTTTTCCCAACTGGAAAAAATGTTGAATATTTCTGTTAACAGACTGAATGGAAATGTGATCAAGAGTCCCACAACTAGGGCAGGATACATTCATTGCTTGGGACCTTAAATGCAACCTACATACACTACTCAAAAAAAGTTAAGGATATTTCGCTTTTGGGTGAAATTTATGGAAAATGTAAAAAGTTCACGCTACAGTGATATTATATCATGAAAGTAGGGCATTTAAGTAGAAGCATGCAATGGTGATTTCCTCATCTCAAACAATTTATTGAAACAAAAGCCAACAACAGTGGTGGGTATACCACAGCAAAAAATGTCAATGTCTCAATAATTTGTCATGTGCGCTTGACAATCAATTACAGCTTGACAACGACGTCTCATGCTGTTCACGAGTCGACTTATTGTCTGCTGAGGCGTGGCATTCCACTCTTCTTGAAGGGCGGCCCTCAGGTCATTGATGTTCTGGGGTGCAGGGTTACGAGCCTCTACATGGCGACTCAGCTGATCCCATATGTTTTCTATGGGATTCAGGTCTGGAGAAAGTGTAGGCCACTCCATTTGAGGTACCCCAGCCTCCAGCAGCCGTTCCCTAATGATGCGACCTCGATGAGCTGGAGCATTGTCATCCATGAAGATGAAATTAGGCCTGTATTGTTCATGCAAGGGCACAATGACTGGATTAATGATGTTATTCAAGTAGTATTGGCTTGTCACTGTACCATTCACAAGATGTAGGGCAGTTCTGTATTGAGTAGACACACCTGCCCAGACTGTAACACCACCACCACCAAAGGCTCGTCTGGTGACAACAGTGGCTGATGCATTGTGTGCTCCTTGGCGTCTCCAACATTGTTGGCGGCCATCATTTCTGCTCATCGTGAATCGACTTTCATCAGAGAACAGCACTGAGGCCCACTGGTCCCTCGTCCAGCGTAAATGCTCCCCGGCCCATGCAAGACGATGATGCCTGTTGCAGGTCGTCTAGCACGCAGACCACGCTGATGTAAACGTTGATCAACAATGTTGATCAATTGTTAGGTGTAGTCTTGGTCTCATAATGTCAAAATGTGAACAGCATGATGAAGAGGACTGTTTAAATACCAATTCTAATTGAACCAGAATATGTATTGGTCGATTCATGGATCAAACACCAGTTGTGAATTTTGCCATTAAGTACCTTGTTAGAGAACAGAAAGTTATGCAAAAAGTACTGAAACACTGAACAGTTGGACATGTGCATTCAAAAGTGTAGAGAAGGTCAAATTAAGTTCACCTGTAAAAGTTATAGTGCATTTTAGGTGCATCCTGAAATTTCACCTGAAAGCCGAATATCCTTAACTTTTTGTGAGTAGTGTAGTTGCTGACTATCTTTAGTTAGAATCAGCACTCTTAAGCCTGGATTGATTTGTACAGAGTGCATTTGTGAGTCGTACTGTAAATGTTTTGCAATAACTGCCAAATATTTAGACATTTCATACTTGAGCATGCCATGCCATCATTAATTTTTGGTTATGTGTGAAGTTTAACAGGGCAAGTCAAAGCAGTTTTAATAACTACTGTCTTGTTGAAGCTATCTTATTGACTTATGCAGGGTGTGCACACACACACACACACACACACACACACACACAAACACACACACAGCCAGATTACAAGCATATACATGCAGACAAAATCTCCAGCATATGTAAATGTCATTCTCTCTTCAACAGGCAAGCGCTGTGTACACAAATAAATTGTGCTCATTTGATCAGCGATGTTATACATGCAGACATGACCCATGCTGAGGCATGACATTATAACACCCGTGCTCAGACAACTTGATAGCTCTGAGTAGCTTTGTCCCCTGCTTCAACTCACAACAAACACACTCAGACATTCTCATAAGCTTCTGTAATTATGCTGATATTCCAACAAGCTTTAAAGTCATATGGAAGACTTTAAAGTTTATTCGTGGTTATAAAGCATTATAAAGGGACTGTATTTTTTAAAATTTCCTTTTCAGCCTAACTTGAGGTTAATATTACCCAGGATGCCTTGGATTTTATTTCAGGGTCATTATTAAAGGATACAGACACTCCCTTCAGCTCTTTTGAGAAAAATGATTATTCTTTTTACAGTTTGGCTCATAAAGCAAGCAAGCGGTGTATGTACATTCCAATGCAAAATGACCTACAAGCCAGTTCTTGCTCACAGATGTGCTAATATCCTTCAAATCTGACTGTCACAGAAAGGTCAGTAAGCTCATTCATGTTCAATGTAAAAGCATTATACATTAATTACATTAACGATCATTTGGTGTGGCTGAAAAGGGTATTTTTTCTGACACTGATTAGTGTCATTTGCTCTATGGTGCCTTTATGTCCTCTTTTAACCCTTTTTTATTGCATATGTTATGGATGCTAGATTGCATATCTGTGTCCAAGATCTGACCTGATAATGCATGGGGCTGTAGGGAGCTGTAATATTTCTTCAAATCTACAGTGGTGTGTTCATGTATGGATATAATCAGATGCACGCACACATATGCAAGTTATCTGTGGTGCTCAAACAGACATACATATTGCTTATGCTTTTTCCCTGAGTTTTGTTTCACGTGTAAGACTTGGCCTTGATGCTTGAATTAGATCTTTTAGAAGATAAACCTGCTTTGCTCTCTTAGAGTCAGTAAGAACTAAAGGTTTCTCACATTATTATTCAAGGACCACATGTTTGGTGCAGTTAAAGAAGGTGAGAAAGGCAATGAATTCATTAAAATGTGAAAGATATATATAATATTTCTCAGGCACATTTATATCCAAGCTTTCTTGGAGGTAATGGCATCCCAGAAAGATTCATGGCCAAGGCGGAGGCATGGCAGTAAAATGGGTAGTATTGCCATCTCACAGCTCCAGGGTTTCTGGTTTGTTCTTGAGCTCAGGTTACTGTCTGTCTAGAGTTTTGCTTATTTCCCATGTCCACGTGAGTTTCCTGTGGGTTCTCCGGGTCCTTCCCACGTACCTGAAACATACTGGTAGGAGTACTGCTATAAAATGTGTGAAAGAGTCTGTGAATGTGTGTGTGAAATGCCCTGCAGTGGATATACCTCTCTTCCTAGTGTTCCTGGGAAAGGCTGAGGGTACACCTAAACTTGAACATGATAAAGTAGTTACTGAAACATAAATAAATGAAATAAATGAGCTTCTGTCCAAGTTGTCTGAAGATGATAACAACCCCAAGGCCATTTGGATGTTTGGATGGAATAGTAAACAAATTGAACCCATCTTGAACTTTTCCACCAAAACATTCTTAGGCATATGCTTACAGTAACTAATCAGATATGGAAAAGATGTGGAAAAGCCATCTCACTTGCTCCCCCAACGTGAGACAGGAGGCTCTTTAGAAATGTAGGCCACAGAGAAAGATCTCCACAGTAAATTAGCCAAGCCTCCAGAGAGAAAGGTCAAGCTCCAGTTACAGAAACTCCATGGTTGGGGGCATATGAGATGAGATGTAGAGGTCACCTGAAGGATCTAACCATGCTAAGATTTCTATGTCTGATGGGGTGTCCAGATGCTAAGAAACTTCCACCAGCACACACACACACACTGACAGTAAGATCCTTTGGGAGAGCAGAAGATGATTCATGGTCCATTTAACCGTGTACCAGGGATGTCTTTGGGAGCATCTTTGAAAGCCATCAGATGAATGGTGTGTTTTGTTAAGCTCATACAATACAAGCTTAAAGAAACACATCTGGATCTACAGTTTTAGACAATCTGGATATACGTTATATTATAGAAGGATCAACCCCATCTTTAAACATCAGTCAGTGAAGAATTCCATATTGTGATCATCCAAATGTCCTCATTTAAAACATCATGCATTTAAAATTCTGTTTAAATACCACTTACTTCTTCAATCTTTTGAATCATTTTGGTGCCATTCAACAACTATAAGTCATTATTTCATTTATTTATTCAGCTTTCTAGATGTTATGTAATTCTTAGAAAGCATATTCACTGCCCCATTTAGCTCCATCGAATTATTATTGCAGCTAATGCTTAGAAATTGGAATAACACTACTAGAGGCCCATTAGGGAGGGAATCATGCTGCCCCATGCTCATTCTATGAACATTTTCAGAGGAGAAGGAGAAACACTGGACAGGACAATTGAGAGGTTGCAATGAGAGGTTTGCCAACATTGCAGGTTTTGCAGTAAATTGGTCTACATTAAAAATACACCGTGGCCTCATGTAACTTGTTTTATAACAAATAATCAGAACTAAATCGAATGCATTTCTACCAAAGAGACAAAGTGTAGGTGCAGACAGCGTGCTTATAATGTACAGATCCATTTCTATTGTACAGTATGTTGCAGAGATTGGGCAAGAGAAAGAGAATTATTATAAGTTTCAGTACATCAGAAATGCATGTGCACCATGGTGATTTTGTGTCCTATGGAAAGGGTGAGAAGAAAAGAAGAAAAATGTATACCTATAGCATAAGTCAAGCATTATAGCCTCAAACTGAATTAAGCTAAGCCATTGTTAATTTATCTTGCCCAATCAATATGGTCACTGGGTTGAATTTAGCTGTCTATTGTAAATCCCACTCAGACGTCTAGCTCTTCCTTTAAACTCATACCTAGGCTAGAGTTTAACGTGCCATACGAAGACCTGTTCAAGTGGACCAGATAGGGATCTAGCTGCAAATGACCTCAATGCTTTTCGCTGTTTACAATCCGAGATGTTTTAACATTGATGAGCTCTCAGACCACTTGCTGTTCACAGCAAATCTCCTTTACAACTTGTAATATTGAATTATGGATAATGTCCTTCAAAATGGTAAAAAAACAAACAATCAAACAAACCAAAACAAAGCGTATGTGTCTGGAAAAAAGAACGAAACCAGGATTTTTGTTGCAGAACCATTATGCATCAAGACTAATTCATGCATACACAGCTCAGTAGTTGTTCATATTATTATTATTATTATTATTATTATTATTATTATTATTAGTAGTAGTAGTAGTAGTAGTAGTAGTAGTAGTTGTAGAAGTAGAAGTAGTATTACTGTTGCTTAACTACTTAAGCATAATAGCTTAATTGCTAGTGTTCCAATGCATCTATTAGCCTGTATTAGTCTGTCCTGTTGCAACAAACACTATTTACTTTGTTGTGGCACCAAATGACCCCACCAGCATTATTACCACAATTTTTTTTTTAATCTGTGAGAGAAGATTTTAGCTAGTACATACAGCAAGCCTCAGGTTAGGGTTAGGGATAAAATAAATCCCAAATGAATCTTACTGAGATAACCTTTAGAGGTTGTTTTAGATTTGTCTGAGTTCGTTAGTTGTGTTCACATATGCACAAATACCCAAATACCGTCTATCTGAGATGACCTTGAATGCTAAAATGGACCAATTGATGATAAATGAAACGAATTAACAAATCATTCCAGAGCGTGTGCAACGTTGTGTTTGAATTCATCTCAGTGCTCATCTTCATAACCACAAGATGGCTCTCTCGTCCACTTGTTTTGAACAGTTTATAAATTGCTGGTGTCAAGGAAAAGGGCTCAGATTTATAGCTTCTAAGAGACTGCCATTTGCCCTATGGGCTCTTTTTGCAGACACAGATTATTCCTAGTCCTGGTCTAAATTGCACTGTCAATGAGGTTTCTGCAGTAAAATCCGCCATTAAATTTTAGCCTAGGATTTGTCTGCGTCTAGAACAATGGGAGAGCTACGTTATACAAATTTATACTTAGTATATAAAATGAGTGTTAAAAGTCTTTAGTATTTTGCTCTAGGTTAGACCAAATAAAACTCTTCAACGCAGACTGGACATAAACCATTGAATCATCCACAGGTTTTTTTTTGTCTCTTTCAGAATCAGTATTGCTTTTGTTCAGAGTGTAAACTTTAAGCGGTAGATCAACAAGACAGGACTTCCTCCACCGGGGTACCAAATCACCCTCACACCTAGTCATACACACATTCACACACACACAAACACTTGATCCTCAGAGCGCAGTGTGTCAATAAATTCAAATTATCCAGCCAGTGGCAGTGGGTGAGGGCAGTAAGCAGGCTGGACAGTGGCAATGATTGAGTAGTAGTGATTGTATTTGTGCAGTCTCCTGCTCCTCTGAGATGAGCCAGCGATGCTATCTCGCACAGGCTGGTCAAGACCCGATTTATAGTGGCTCTTTCTCTGTGTTTACCCAAGGATCAGCACTATATGAGCTCCGTGTCAATGCACCATGCTCTCTGTCTGCTTTCTCTACTGGATATGCCTAGGCTAAAACCCAAACAGGACTCTTCTGTTCCTCCTCATGCATTTCCTTACGTTTTTCATCACTTTTCTAATCCCACTCATCCTTATTCACTCACACTCAGTCAGTTTCATCCCCATTTTCATCTTTCTCATTTCTCTTCTTTTGCAGTGAATATCCTGTTTTCTTTTTTGTCGACTTCTTATTGCATGAAAGCCTATTTACTCCAAATTGAAATTTCATGGACTCAAATTTAAATATCTAAATATGAGGCGTATTTTTTACATGCATAATATTCTGGCTATTTACTACAGTTATTAGAGCTTTTTAATTCCTTAACACTATTAAAACTGTCATTTAGTCTAAACTAACATAATTTGTAGTTTAAGTTTTTACTTATTCCAGTCTGGATTAAATCCATTTAATTCAAGAGACCACTCAAATTGAATAATAGGTGTAGATAAGGGTAACACTGTAGTATTTTTAAATCACAGATTCTGTGGCTATACTTCAATGACTTCTGGGCTTTCCACCAACCCCACCTTGGGAACCATGGGTCTCATCAGCATCTTTACCTTAGATAAGAGTTATGTGACGTTATTAACAATGCATCAGGATGTACTAACTATGTCTTTGCGCTTATTTTTCTTTGCAAATACGATTGCAGAATTCATTGGTCCTTATAGAAACCTAAAATCTTAAGAAATACCTTTAATCTTAATAAGTGGACTTCCTTTTCGATGTATGTATTTCTTTTTAATTAATTCATTAATTCTGAAGAGCCTGGTTAAATTTATAAGACCAAAGCTTTTTTTTTTTTTTGCTGTAACAAAAATGCTGGAGCTGATTAATCTCTATGGTTTAAATTCAGTACCACTTACAGTGGGATAATAAATGCTGGTAGTTTAATGAGGGGGAAAAAAACCCAGAAACATAGAAACCTAGTTTTTAATTACACCCCCAGTATGAAGTGTGAAGCAATTACTTTGTGTGATCTTGTGTGTTTTGTGTGATCCTGTGTGGAATGTTGGAGCTCTCATCTTATCAATGCTTGGCTGCATGTTCTGCTTCGTTGTTTAATCATAAGACTCGACTAAAGTTACTCTAGTTGGCATGGGCTCTAAGGTGTCTTGCTCTTCATGTCCTTCTTTTTCTGTCCACTAGATGTTGCTGTGACTCCCTGTTGGACTTGAGACTAAAACATGATTTCTGTCTGCTTTTTCTTGTCCGGTAGAAAGAAAAAAAATCAAACTTCTATGCCACAATGGACATGAACGGGGGATACCACAGCACAACTCTCCTTTTCCATTTATTACATCCTCTGGAAGGAAAGTTTGGTTCAATTCTCTTCATGTGTTCCCAGGGAGGAACACTCTTCATGTGTTCCCTGTGTCTGACTGTCTGTAAAGAGCTGAATATATTGCTTTCCATCTCTCTAAAAAGGAGGTAGGAAGGCATTGCTGCTCCTTTTTCCTTCTTCCGATTAAGTGCCATTAAAATTTGAGTGAGCTTCTAATAAGTGTCAAGTAATCACATACTCCCACATCTATCTGATGCTGTATCATTAACCTTGTTCATGGCAGTGGTGATGGAAGAAAACAGAAACGGAGAGTAGGGAAGAAAGATCCAAATTTGGCCCAGGGAGGATGGGATTAGCAAGCAGAAGGGAGTATCTTGGATCAGTGTGTGATGGTGAGAGGCGGTTTGGTTTGCAGGTCGAGGAACCGTAGTTGACGTTGTTTCTGTCGCGGCTCAGCTGGAGGTCAGACCTGAATAGCACTGAGTCATCAGATGTGGGTAGATGTTGTGCTTTAGTCAGTGGCAGGGAGGGGACGATGGAGGCGGCCACTGAGAGGCCATGCTAAACGACATGAATAATCTGGCAGGTTTAAAGTCCTGTTGCATTTTAACAGGTGCTCTGTCTGTCTCTTTCTCTTTCTCTTTCTCTCTCTCTCTCTCTCTCTCTCTCTCACAATCTCACCCTCTCACTCTCTCACATCTTTTTCTCTTACGCAGTCTCTCTCTCTCCCACTCCATCCACTCAGGTTTATAGCATGCAGTCATGATCAGAGAGAAAACGAAAGAACTGCACTTCTGCTTGCCAACTGGTTACCATGGTGCCTGTTCTCATTTTGATCTTGAAGTACAGATAATTAAATAAGAGAGAGAGAGAGAGAGAGAAATGGAGAGATGGACAGTGAGCTAGATAAGAGGTGGAGAGGTAGAAGGTTTTACCTTTGCATGACTCAACTAACAGAACAAGATGGCACAAAGAAGGATGAACTTGAATCTACTGTATATAGTGCCTTAGATATGCAAATGCTTGTAAGAGCGAACAGCTATTCCTCATGACGTGAGTGCTACGTGCACTACATGCACTGTCTAACTGATCCATTTCTCCTCTTACATGTGTGTTATTATTTACCTAACGTACAGACATGAGCGTGCAGTATATTAATAAATATGACTTAAAATCAATAGGAAAAAAAAATTATATCCGTTACCATGGTAACAAGGGTGTACGTATATACTCGAGGTCCCAGAAAAGATTGTCTGCCATTTATAAGCAAAGTGCACATTAGAAGAACCTGGGAAGGGTTGAGTATTTATAGATTTTTGAGTAGAAAGAGTTTAGTATTTATGGATTTTTTATTACCTAAAACGCCTTCATTTTTCATTTATTTTTCCCGTAATAGCAGACTCCGTGATAACCTCTCTCAAGTGTATTCATGGGGTTTTTTTTTTTAGTGCTTTTACAAAAATGCACACTATTTCCGCCTATGTTTGTGAATATGTCCCCTGAGTTATGGTACAGAGAAGAACAGACCCAGTGCCAATTATCGAACCTTGGGCACGGTGGATTTTGGCTGAGGTGGCTGCTGAAGCAATCGATCGGCATGACTGGGTAGCGAGAAGGGAAGAAGAAAAAAGTAGTGAGCTTCTTTTAATGAGTGAAAGACTATGAGGGAGGGACAAGAGGATATGCACCGGGTTAAACTCAGCAACTTTTTCATCTCTTCTGAGATCGCGTGATTATTGGCATATGTGAAGAAATATATCACAGACTGATTGATTAGTATCTTAGTGTCCCATAGCGTATTGGCTTAATGGGATGCAAGGGCAACATTTGGCACAGCTTCAGGATGTGTGAAGCACAGTAAGGGGATCAAGGGGATTATAAGGGATCCACCTTTAAGGGGATAGAATAATAAAACTTCACACAGAAGTGCTCTGTAAGTGGCAACAAGTTATTTAGGCTTCTAAGCGCCTTGGAGTGAGACACTGTTCTGCACGGTACACTTCTCCACATTCATCACAACTTTAGTCTCACAGAAAAGGGCGAGGGTGAAAAATGCAACAGACACTAAACAGTTTCCCAATACATTATTGACACAGTGCTTTTACATAGTGCTTCTCTATTATCCCTTATGAAAAGTGTAAAAAAATTCAACACAGATGACATACAGAGTGCAGACAGCAAACAGTTTTTAATCTCGTAATTATTACCATTACCATTAAAATTATTGACAAAGGGTTAGCACTTTTGGCACTTTGTTATATGCCTAGTTAATCTTTTTTTTTTCAGTCAAAATATTTTGCCCATTTCTCTCTTTTGGCGACACAAAAAAACCAAAAAAAAGAAAACGCTGTTAGACGAAATGCTGTTAGACGAAATGCTGTTAGAAAATGCAGTGTTAGCCAAAAACGTAACAGAGAAAGCATGAGGTAATTATTATCAGGTTAGAATGTCGCTTCCTAAACTTAGGTAACTCAGAGTTGACTGTTAATATAATTATATAACAATTTAACAAAAAATGACAAAAATGCTAATTACTTTATTATTTATTATAAGAGCAATTTGAGCTATATTTTTTCCTCAGGTAATGTTAGGTACTAGACTTTTTGTCGGCAGGCTAACACTGGCTACTAGATATTAAAAACGAGAGACATTAACTCCACGTTAAAAAAAGTTTATGTGATAAAATTCTACATAATGGCTATAAAAAAATCTAATTTTCAAAGGTTCCAGTAAATTCATTTCATTAATAAATGTGAGAAAAAAACACATGACAGATGCAGTGGAAAATTCCAGAAATTTAATTTTGATCTCATTGTTTCATTTTTTATCATTGTTACTCATTTTAACTATATATATATATATATACACACACTACTCACAAAAAGTTAAGGATATTCGGCTTTTGGGTGAAATTTCAGGATGCACCTAAAATGCACCTTTACAGGTGAACTTTATTTGACCTTCTCTACACTTTTGAATGCACATGTCCAACTGTTCAGTGTTTCAGTACTTTTTGCATAACTTGCTGTTCTCTAACATGATTCACAACTGGTGTTTGATTCATGAATCAACCATTAAATTTTCTGGTTCAATTAGAATTGATATTTAAACAGTCCTCTTCATCATGCTGTTCACATTTTGACATCATGAGACCAAGATGACACCTAACAATTGATCAACAGTACCTCACCATTGCAAGGCTTCAAACAGGATGTTCTCAGAGGGAAGTGGCCACTGAGCTTAGAGTGTCACAGAGTGTCCACAGCAGCTCGCATCTCTCTCGATGAGAGATACAGAGAGACTGGAAGAGTCACAGAAAGGCATAGAAGTGGACGTCCTTTGGCCACATCCCACGTTGATGACCGCTTCATTGTGAACAGTGCCCTGCGGAACCGGATGATGAATGCTACTCAACTCCAGGCACATTTAAGGGAGGTGAGAGGCACCCAAGTGTCACGTCAGACCATTTAAAACCGTTTACATCAGTGTGGTCTGCGTGCTACACAGGCATCATCGTCTTGCATGGGCCAGGGAGCATTTACACTGGATGAAGGACCAGTGGGCCTCAGTGCTGTTCTCTGATGAAAGTCGATTCATGTTGAGCAGAAATGATGGCTGCCAACGATGTTGGAGACGCCAAGGAGAGCGCTATGCATCAGCCACTGTTGTCACCAGACGAGCCTTTGGTGGTGGTGGTGTTACAGTCTGGGCAGGTGTGTCTACTCAATACAGAACTGCCCTACATCTTGTGAATGGTACAGTGACAAGCCAGTATTACCAGTCATTGTGCCCCTGCATGAACAACACAGGCCTAATTTCATCTTCATGGATGACAATGCTCCAGCTCATCGAGGTCGCATCATTAGGGAACGGCTGCTGGAGGCTGGGGTACCTCAAATGGAGTGGCCTGCACTTTCTCCAGACCTGAATCCCATAGAAAACCTATGGGATCAGCTGAGTCGCCGTGTAGAGGCTCATAACCCTGCACCCCAGAACATCAATGACCTGAGGGCCGCCCTTCAAGAAGAGTGGAATGCCATGCCTCAGCAGACAATAAGTCGACTCGTGAACAGCATGAGACGTCGTTGTCAAGCTGTAATTGATGGTCAAGGGCACATGACAAATTATTGAGACATTGACATTTTTTGTTGTGGTATACCCACCACTGTTGTTGGCTTTTGTTTCAATAAATTGTTTGAGATGAGGAAATCACCATTGCATGCTTCTACTTAAATGCCCTACTTTCATGATATAATATCACTGTAGCATAAATTTCACCCAAAAGCCAAATATCCTTAACTTTTCATATATATATATATATATTTCTTCTTATTTTAGACAGAATTTATTTCACATTAATGATCTTTTCTTTAATGATGATTTTATTTCACGCTATTAAACATTTTCTTTTACACAAAGTGAGGGTGCTGCATGATTTTAGTGGGATGATTGTGTTGCATTTCCTAATGTAAGATGGAGCAAGGGGGCGGGGCTTCCAGTGGGTCAATTAAAATTGGAGAGTTCAAAACACCTACACAATTGTTAATGCCTGATTCCAGATTGGGGGTCAAAACTAGCATGTTTTTGAGTGATAACTTAATCTACTTAAAGCACTACCATACTTCAATGTTAAAATGTGGAGCTACACAAAGTGCATGAAGGCTGGCAGCTTAATATGTTTTTCTGAGTTATGTTGAGGAGCCAGAGAATCCAGGTAAGCTGCAGCCCTCTGACTGCAAAGGTTGCTGGGGAAATTGTCATTACACATAGATCTGGCTTTTCAGAGTGGAATGTTCACTCAATCAGAGATGAGCATTCAGGAATGCTGAGTGCACCTAAGCTAAGGATAGGAAGCTGAGATAACATAATCCACTCAGCGTGCAATTCGCAGCAATATCAAGCTGCACTGCGTTCACCGCATCAGCATTAAGGTGTGAACCATTGAGCAGGAAAAACAAAATAAACAATATCAAGGATCACCCCGAGCAGCCATAACCCTTTCCCAAGGATTGTACTTAAGACCTTATGAGTGTTATGAATCCTGCATGTAGCAGGAAATGGTCAGCAGGGACAGGGATAGAAGGGAGATTCACCCTAATCAGTTTTGTTCTTCTTTGGCCGTTCCTAAGGATTACACTGGAGACTGTTTGCCTTTGCTTCCTCTCTTTTCTATCTGTTGGATTAATGGGCTATTAGGTCATAGAATGGAGGGCTGTTCTACTTCGATAACCATTTGGCCTTAGGATTATGCGAGAAGGAATACTGTGTATAGAAAGTGGGAGAGATAGAGAGGCAAAGAGGTAGGTTCATTGGGGTTCATTGCTCAGCCAGTAATGACACCACTGTCTGTTTGAATCGAATTAGTGTGTTCTTCCTCTTGCATTAGGATGTTGCTCTTTCTCATTACTAGTCTTGCCTTACTCCCTCCAGAGGGTTTTGTGCTTTTGTCTGATTACTCCAGCCAGTGGAGCGATTAGCAGGAAGATTTAAAGTTATTTCTACTGTATTGGGAGCTTCAAAGAGCTCCCCCATCAATGCTCTACTCTAGCTACATACATTATGGTCTACTGAGCCTGCTAAAAATGGAAAAAGATTTTCACTTGATGTCTCAATCAAAGCTCTCAGATGAGCTGAGATGATGCTCTCTTGAAACTAACTTTACCGAATTCATTCATAAACATGAAATTCAGCATTAATAAACAATTAACAAATTGAAAAAGAAGGTTAACCACTTGATGTAGTATGTTAACAGGAGGCTTTGGCTGCTAAGCAACATAAGCAACAGGCAAAGATTAGAGTATTCCATAGACAGAACAATGGATTAGTGTAATGATTTTTTTGGTTTGGAACATTAAGAACTTTTCATAATGTGTGTGTGTGTGTGTGTGTGTATGTGTGTGTATCAATGATTTCCAAACAGCTTCAAAGGTTGTAGGATCATTCAGATTTTTAGAACACAACTATCCATCTTATAATAAGAGATATACAATCAATTTGAAACTTTAAATTGCAGATTATTAATAAATATAGATAATATACTGATGTAAATATTAAAGCTTGTTTTTCAGTCTCAGTTCGGAATTTTCTGTTAACCATAAATATGTTGGTTCCTATTCATTGAGTATTAATTCATGGAAAGATTTACTGGTTCATGTGTTTTGCTTATTTGTTTTATTATTATTAAAAAAGAAACAACTAGAAAAACAAAGGTTTGTTAAGATTACCTGTGGAATATTAATGCTGAAGTACATACTCAAATACATTTTACAGTAGATTACATTTTAAAATAATGTCATTTAATCGAATCTAAGCCCAAAGTGTTAATATGCTCCAACATATTTATTAAGATTTTTTGAAAAGCTTATATTTGCCTTGGGAAATTGGACAATTGCACTAGCAAGATTCTGTCCAGTTCACACTAAATCAAAAGTCTAGTGCTTCCATGTTCATCTCTATTGTCTGTATTGTACTGGGTGCTACATATGGAGCCGTCCATTCCCCTGTGGAGCAGATTTCTCAGTTTTGCTCCTTGATGGCTTAAGACCTGGACTAGAGAATTATCCAACCCATTCAGGTCTCCCGGGCATCAGGGGATAGCCCACCTGGCAAGTGGAAGAGCTGTTGATACACCACCATGCCATTGTGATTGTCTTCATAATAAGCAATACTCCAGGCAATAACCCCCCTAGCATGCAAGTAATTGGTCAGACAAACCAAAAGCCCATTTTTCTTTTGTTATTTTTTTTCCTTCCCCTCCCCATTCAAGCCTTACGTAATAAATGTGCAGTGGTCAATGGAGGTGCGGGTGGTCTGTTCAGTAATTGGTCAGTTTTCCACTGGAGGTAAGCTTCAGTGTTTTGCCTGCACATACCCAGGGGGTGTCTGCTGGAGATTCCTCAACTAATCACCATGTCTGAATCGATTTCAAATAAAACTGCCAAGCCACATGTGTCATTTCAATGGTTATTAGGCCAATTTGTTATATTTTAGACCTAGTAATATGGTCAGAGTGAAAAGTGATGCTTTTGGTTTGCTTGCTAATTGGTTTGCTGAAGTATGTGTATAACTGAAAACATATTAACATTTATTAAACATATTCATTCAAAAAAATCATTTATTGGTCAGAAAGGGGCTGACCCTAAGGGTGCTCTCACATATGCAGTGTTTTTACTTCTTTTGAATCAATCCCTGAAGCATTTTCCTCTATGGTGGAAATTTTCAATTTCTAAAATTTATTTAAGTAGGTGAGAACACAGCAATTGGGGTGGTGATATCTCAAGTGGTTAGGGCTCTGGGTCATTGACTGGAAGATCAGGGTTCAAGCCCCAGCACTGCCAAGCTGCCACTGTTGGGCAAGGCCCCCAAACCACCCTGCTCCAGGGGCACTGCATCATGACTGACCCTGCACTCTGACCCCAACCACCAAAGATGGGATATGCGAAGAAAGAACTTCCCTGTCCAGTAATGTATATGTGACAAATAAAGACAACTGAACTTAACTTAATTGCACTTGGGTGTGAACCAAAATAACTGCTCCAAGATCACCTGACCTCCTTGACCTCATTTTGCTTCCACTGAATTCTAGTGAGAAAAGTGATTTGACCCTGAATGTACCCATCTGCACAAAGGGAACCAAACCTGCCATGTGTTCTGAGTTATGATGTAAGCTGCAAAACTGACCCAAAGGGATCTGGACCAAAGAACGAAAAGACAGTGGATTTGGCACACAAAATGTTGTATCTAAATGTACGTATAGAGTAATTATCTAATAACTGGCTTTACATGCTTGGGTGATTTGCCTGATTTCATTTCACACTCAGGAAAGCTTTGTTTACCTTTTTACTTTGCCGTAATTCTGACAAAGGAATTAAGAAGTTTTATACATGCTGTTTTCAGCCTTACATGCCTCTTAGCCAGTATGTTTTTTTAAATAGGTGTGAACTTGCCCTAAGAAACAAAACATTCCCCTCACACGGCCTTCAACCTGAATAAATCACAAAAAGATGGTGTCTTGTGGTAGAAAAGGATGGGAAAAAATAATCCTCCCCACTACTACTTGGACACATTAATTCCCTTATTACCTGAAGCATCTTATGACACAGGCACCTTTGATTTTTGTTAAGCATATTTTTGGAAGTAGCCTGCTTTTATCACTCCGGTGCCCTCCTGCTTGAGGTGGAGGATGCTGTGAAGTCAGGCTTCATAGCTGTGCCAGTTAAATACGGCTCTACAAAATTAGGGCCCTCATGGCCTCGTAATGATTCCCTAAGCAGATGAGTAATGTATTGGCCTGTCTGTCGCTTGGCTAACAGAGCTTTGTCTCCTTTAGCTGTGGCCAGGCGACAAATGGCTGACAAATGAGCTGTGTTCAGTGGCAGAGCGTGTGTACAGACCTCGGGTTTGGGGCCTTGGTTCTGCGGCAGTAGACCTGGCAGCCACCAAGTTGCATCCGGTCCTCAGAAATACGCTGCGCTATAAATGAAATTTGATCCCCTCATTAAATTGCAGAAAAGTTGGCCCATTAGGATACCACTATTTCATTCATGGCCTGGGTTCACTCATTACTAACCATAGCTTAGTTTATCATAAGATGAGAAAGCTGTGCTTAATTGTTTGCCATTTCATAGCTTTGTCAGTTGGAAACTGAAAGAAATAGACACTTTTCTTTAGGACACCCCAGGCTCTAAATTGAAATTGCAAGTACTCTTTGGTGGGACTTTGCACACCGTTACTTTCAAAAGTGTTTTTTAATGGAGGCCTGCACAGGTGCACTCCATAATCCATTTTTCGCAAGCAATAAACTCTTCCATATTTGCCACTGTCTACCTGAGCCCTCCATCTGGACTCTTTAGTGTCCCCATCCACAGGAGACCTGCCCAGAGCATGGCTTTTGTCCTTTGTCAATACGGCAACAGCCATCACAATTAGTGCTCTTAATTACACAGCAGCCCACAAGTCATGCTGTTTTCACCCTCCTCCTTCCAACACTTGTGCTAACACTGTTTAGGGATCTTTGCATGAATGCATGAAATGTTTCTCTCTGCACCTTATGAAAGGAGGCACATCTGTGTCTCAAACGATTAGATAGGAGGGAAGGAGGGCTTATTTAAAATTATTGGGATTCATAATGAATGCATGCAGCTCTGGCAGCTACCATTATTAGGCTGAGAGAAAGCAAGAGAAGCAGAGTGGGACCATAAAGACAGGCTTACATGGCTCCTTTAGGAGGCTGCTCTAATTAAAAGACATGAAGCTGTAGGTGGATGACTGTAATGTGATCTTCTGCAAAACAACAATGTGGTGTAATTAAGCAAGGGTCATGTGTATGAGCGCTCCTGTAACTAGATGCTCCTGTGGTCAAATTAATCACCTCAACAGTGGTGTACCTAAAGAGCAATTTTCTTTTGACGACTCATTAATCCATGACTCAGGATAATTTGACAGCATGTTTTTTGGTTGTAATCATAGCAAGTCAGTGTTGAAAATGTGGTATTACAGACACTCTAAGCTGATTAATCCACTGTCCTTTACACACATCAAACTTTTAATGAGGGAAAGCCCAGAAAAGGTTTCCAGGGACTGTGACAGAAAGGTCAACTGACTTGAGGCATTATAACATTATCTACATAGCATGTACAATGGATAGAAAAAGTCTACACTCCCCTGTATTTAAATGCCAGGTTTTTGTGATGTAAAAAAATAATTAATTCAAGATTAATCATATCACAAATTTTTCCACCCTCAATGTGAATTTTTTAAAATAATAAATTCTCATTTATAATAATATTATAATAAAAGAATTCTTGTGTTTTAAGTGACAAAACAATCAGAAACCTTTAGTGAAAAGATGAAAAATCTTATAGTAACCTGGTTGCATAAGCGTGAACACCCCTAAACCTATACTCTGTTGAAGCACCCTTTGATTTTATTACACCACTCAGTCTTTTTGGCTATGAGTCTATCAGTGTGGCACATCTTGTCCTGGCAATATTTTCCCACTCTTTCTTGTAAAAACATTTAGCTCCATTAAATTGTAATCTCCTGTGCACAGCCCACTTCAGGTCACACCACAAACTTTTTGGTTGGATTCAGCCGTGAACTCTGGCTTGGTCATTCAAAAGCTTTGATCTTTTTTTAGGTTAAGCCGTTCCTTTGTTGATTCGAATGTATGCTTCGGGTCACTGTAATGCCGAGAGGTGAAATTCCTATTCATTGTCAGCATACTAGAAGATACCTGAAGGTTTTGCACTAAATTCAACAAGTATTTGTAGCTATTTATGATTCCCTTTACCTTAATTAAATCCCAAGTTCTGTATGAAGAAGTTAAGTTGCCTTTATTTGTTACATATACATTACTGCACAGTGAAATTCTTTCTTCACATATCCAATCCTTGGAGGATTAGGGTCAGAGCACAGGGTCAGCCATGATGCAGCGCCCCTGGAGCAAGGTGGGTTAGGAGCGCTCACCTTTGCTCAAGGGCCCAACAGTAGCAGCTTGGCGGTACTGGGGCTTGAACCTCGATCTTCCGGCCCAGAGCTTTAACCACTTGAGCTACCACTGCCCCCAAAGAAAAGCAGCTCTAAAGCATGATGCTGCCACCACCATGCTGCACTGTGGCTATTGTGTTCTATTACTGATATGCTTTTTGTGTTCTTTAGTGTCTTTTGGTGATGTCCTTCTTTCATGGTCATCATATTGCTTAGATTCAATTCATGTAACTACATACAGTATGACCAGTTTACATCATTCATTTCCTTTTGATCTGACCCTCTACTTGGCATTATTATACCTCTCAGTAGAAAGTAAGATTTATTGTCATATTTTTCCATAACACAGTGTAGACAGTTCATACTGCATTGACATCAGAATCAAGTTTGTTTTACTATATTTTGCTCAAGCAAGGAATTTGGTTGCAGTTGTTGGTAACCCTCAAAAGTACAGATATAAATAATGACACTTTACACTACAATGCTATACAGATTAAATGAAGACCACATTATATATACAGTATATTTGTAGATGTAAAAGTATGGTGTAAGAAGTATGATGTATGGTGGGGGCGCTCTTACAGCTAACCTAACTTGCATACAACATAATGCATGGAGAAAATTTAAACAAGAAAGCAACATGAAACAATTACACATATAGACAGGGTTGCCAGATTGACCTGAAGATTTCCAGCCCAACTACAACTTAAAAGCTGCCCATTTAAAAAAGTATGCATACCCAAAATGCATACTGTGATAACTAATACAATAACAAACAGAAAACAAAAAGGGTAGTGCAAAGGACACTGTTTATATACACACACACACACACACACGCTTATCTTTTTATAGGTACGTAAAACAGAGAATCTTCGCAAACTGACAGGAACGTCTCTTGAAATATTACAGAACGGGTCGCTCTCCCATTGATTACTGTAGGACTTTCTATATTTACCCCATTTTGGCATGATGATGATGATAAAAGGACATCTTTACTAATAACTTTGTGATATTGGTTTAACAAGTACAACAATTACAACAACCCACCAATCAGGATTGAAGTCTGATTGGAAAGGACCCTCCTTAACCTTACTGGCTAAACTGAACCATATTATTAAAATGTCAACATTACATATTATACTTTATTGCAAAAGTTTGTTTGAATGGGAAATGTATTAAAATATCATGTTTATAGTCAAAAATAAAAAGCCACCTGTTGCATTAAAAGCCAGCCCAAATTTTATCAACCTGCCCAATGCATTTTTTCGCGGTTAGACGTGACCAAAAGGAGCCCAATTGGGCGGGAACCCACCCAATCTGGCAACACTGCATGTAGAAAGAAAGATTTGAGATTTTTTTTTACTTTCAATTTATGTAACATGACATTCATTGTACCATATAGTACAAATAGTGGTATGGATTGTATTGTATTCAAGCTTGCATACATAACATTAACTATTATTCAGATTGTATATAGAAGTAAACTAGATATTTATTAGTATAAGCAAGAGAATATACTGATAAACTGAATAACAGATATACTGAATATCAGTATACCAATATTTAATAGTAGTTAAATTTGATTAGCATAAATTGGCAAAGAAGGCAGTAAAAGACACAACAGTTAAAGACACAAAAACAATTAACGTAAAAAACCCAACCTTTTCCCATGAGAGGGAAGTACAAATTATGAAAATACATAACTACATTTAAAATGGGAAGATATATAATATACAATACAATAAATATAAATATCACAGAAACAACTTCCAAGATGGCTATACTCTGAAGTTATTAAAAAGTACCATACATTTAACTAGAGAAGGAGTGCAGTAAGTGTCTTTGAGTGCAATATTGCTTTTGCACAACCGATTTATAAACAAGAAATGAATATGAAGTAAGTGACAGTTTGGACACAATATGGCCGAACGTTCAGTTTAATTTTGCTTCCGCTAGTGGAAATAGATTCCAAAGAAGCCACACTCACTTTAAAGTTTGTCAGCTTGCTGGCTAGCTAGCTCACATTGATATGTACAGTACATTCTCATTAAAGGTGCTGCCAGGAAAATTGGTGTCCCTTCCTCCTTTTCATGTGGATCTGCTGAGAAGTCAAAAGTTCCTGAAATATTCCTGAAACGTATCATATGCCATGTCCACTAATGATGTTGCTAATGAACACTACTTTAGCAACCATTTCGAACTAGGACATGGAATCCTTTGAGCGAACACACAAGCGGAGTGATACATATAGCGAAATGTCCCATTGTAGTTATAGGAAATGTAAGCACTCTTGGAACGCCGCTCAGCCAATCAAATTAGTGGACTGGAACTAAGAGTTGCATAAAAATATAATGTACAAGTTTAGAAATGTAAGTGTAAATGAACAGTGCATTTGCAGTTACATTGAGAGGTTCAGCGTAATGATGCAGGGAGAGAGCAGCTGCTTTTGAGGATCTTTATGTAGGGAAGATCTAATCTTTTATTCAGGATCTAAGAATAATATCTTATGACAAGGAGAGTGCTGTGGGCCCCGCAGGAACTACTGTATACAGAAGCTCTAAATAGTGTCTATTGCATTAAGTCGCACTGTGATGAAACAGACAGTATATTATTACAAATTAGTGGATATGAGCACATTGTAATGAACCTGTTGCTGTATAAATGGGTGGGTAAGGATAAAAGACAGGAAAAAAATCCTTTGCTTATAATGTGCGTCGTAAAATATTGACAATAACATGGCAAAGGTTAACACTGCTAATATCAGTAATATCCCCTGTTTAAAGGGTGCAGTGTGTGGAGTGTTGAAGGCTGCAAAAATCTTTTTATCCGGTGGAAAGCATAAGGTTGACCCTTATAGATACTGTATGTATATATATATATATAATAAACAGTGCTGTGAACTACAATAGACTGAAAAATCAATTCTTATCATCTTTGCTGTGGCCTTTTGTAATGCTTAACAATTATTATAAATCTGTGAGACCAACCCAAACCTTATGAAGGATGGCTTTTGTGCTATTCCCCCGTTATATTTAATTCTACACGGACTGAACTGATCAGCGTGCATTGCACTTTCACTTCAGTTTACGATTTAAGAAAAGGCCACCAGTGTGAAATCAGCAGGAAATCAATTTCAGCCTGGCCAACTCTCTCTCCAGCCTTACTGTGTGATTATTCGCATTCATACATTTGTGGGGGAGTTATGGAAATCAGCCGCTGATATCACAGATCTGCTAATGTGGGTGAAAACAAGCTAGAATTTCAATATAAATAGCCATATATTTCAGAAGGTTTAGCTTCGTAAGCATTTTTAGTCTCACAACAGAAAGTAGACAAGAGCTATTAGGAGTGAAGTGTTTAGCACAAAGGCACAGTGTCAATAAATGAGAGGCTTAACAAGCCTAACCACTTATTTCAGGAAAAATGTAATCGTAATCTTTTTTAATAAAGATGTAGTTCAGAGAAGTTGAGACTTTTGAGTGAAGTTTCAGGGTTTCACACCACATCGATATCCAATCTTTACGCAAAATTACTTCTAATGAGGCATAAACTAAACTCTAAACATGTCCAAGTGTTTTAGAAATTTATCAGTGAACATTGTTGTAAATAGTGCTTCGCTGGTTAATAACCTTTTTTCCCCCCACAGTATGATATTAAGAGGATAATTTCAATTATAAGCTAAACCTAAACATTTTCCAAATAGAAAAAAAAATTCTATTCCTGTCCAGAATTGGTCACTGCCTGCTTTCCTGGTTACATGATGTTAGATTGCTGTTAAAGCCGTCGTTTCAAAGATGCAGACAAAATGCAGACAGCAGAAAATTTGCCCTATAATTTGAAAGATGGTCTGGAAATGGTAACGTTAATATTAAACGTAGCGTTTGCATGGACTGATGAAAAGCAGGAATGTAAAAATATATAGCTTCTATTAAGAAAGAACCAAAATAAAAATATATAGTTGGTTTAACAATTGCCACGATCTGGTTAATGACATTACGTATCATTGTTATGATATTTCGCTTTAATATTATTATTGGTAGGATGGAGGATTCTGAGTGAACACAGCACACACTCGTGCGTAGCAGACATTATTAAGTGCAATATTTACTTCATTAATTCATGTAACTAATTAATATGATTATTTGATTGCAAACTGCTCAGACACAGGCCTTTTGTTTACAGTATTAACAAACCTTAGGTAATTACAGAAATCTTTTTTCATACACAGTGAATGGATATAGAAAGAGTAGCCAAGAGTTTACTCCCCTCCAATGCTGCTGTGCAGATATGTGTCTTGCTGCCTTTCCTCAGTCCCTCTATGGCTCTGCAGCACTGCAAGGCTGGGTAAAATACAGTAGGATACATTTTATGAGAAGGTTAAGCACGCAATGATGTGTTTTATGTCGACAGGAATACAGGAAGTACCCTGGAGGCAGGCTTTCTGTGGCTCTGTATAAAGGATACACTTGTGAGGTAGCATCAAAGCATTCGCTCATACCTGGTACTGGCAGCGAGAATAAGAGATAAGGAGGAGATGCTACAAAAACATGAAGAGAAATCATTTTTCTTTTTTTTTTTTTTTTACAGTATTTACAGTCTTACATGGAAGGACTGTGAGCGGTGGTGAGTTAAGGTTATACACTGTACTGGATTCTTAAGCTTTATAGAGATTACACACAACACTGTTGTAAATATGTTGAGTGCGGCTCACGATGTGATCATCGGTCCCCTGAATACTCAAACAACGAAAAAGTAACACTACTAACTAACTTCTACTACTACTAACACTACTTCTACTGCTATTGCTGCTACTGCGACTACAACTACTAATATTACTACTAATAATAACAATATTGCGGCTTATATATTTGCCTACTTGCTTGTGGTGTTATAAAGCAGTCCGAGGTAGACTGTTCCCCTGGGCACTCATCAGTTTAACGGCTGTACCATTTGTGATTTAATCTGGCTGTTTCCTATTACCTGCAGTACCTCCTGATTGTGTGGCATATGCATCAGAGCCAGCATTCATCCGAAAGGCTGCTGGAGTTAAGCCTCCTTAATTGTTGTATACACTGCATGACTGTATATGCATTAGCATTTAAATGAGTCTGTGATCCTGAGCAGCATGCAATGTTAACCGAGAGGGCATACAGCAAGATGCTGCCAGATTGACCTGTCCATTATTATACTTCTTTTGTCCTCTCCCACTACACCAATATGAGAACTGGTGCTCTATGAAAGGTGGCTCATGCTGTTGTCTGGCAATGCCACAGAGGGTACACAGACATGAAGGAAAAGTGTGTTTATGTAAGGACATGGTGACGGGGTAATGAATGCACAGCTGGGCCATTATCATTTCCAGCCACAATGGCATTATGGCCTGGATTGTCCAAGTCACTGCTGCAGGGCACTAATGGCAGCCAGCTGATGGGCATCGCATCATGACTTTCTCTCTCTGAGTGCCACATGCCTGCTGGAGACATGGCTGTCACTTCACCATGCAGTGAGGGGCTTTAATGACACATTTTGTTGTGCCAGTGAGGCTTCTGCATGCCATGATGACAGGTTTTTTTTCCCTGCTGATCCAGACACATCAGCTTTATGTCCATGCCAGGGTGAATGAGAGAGTATTAATGCGATAAGGGAAGGTGAAAAAGGACTGAAGAGAGAAGGGTGATGGGGTGGAAATGATAGGAAAGCATAGTGCATAGAAAGGGTACCTAGTGGTGTCTAACATGCAATAAAAATAATACAAAAAATAAAGTTGCATTTACTGTACTGTTGAAATAAAATGAGAGGAACGAAAGAGTGAAGAGGTCTGTCACCCTCCCAGAATTATATAAATGATACATTATTATAAATATTGTAAATGTATAATAGATTTTTTAGATATTAAAAATATATTTTCCATTACAAATTTTGGCAATGTGTTAGAGCTCTAGGATCCCCAGTTTGCTCCTGAGCTTGAGTTATTCTCTCTGTGGCATTTTATCTTCCTATCTTGCCTTTTTGGGCTTCCTCTGTGTTCTCACACTTTCTAGTAGGTAGATTGGTGACGCTGGTTGTGAATGTGTGTATGCATTGTGATCTACTGGTGTTCCATTCAGGATGTATTCCCACCTTGCTCCGGGGATAGGCCCTGGATCGACCACAACCATAATTAACAAAAAATGTTTCCCGAAGATAAATGAATAAGCGCTGAAGCTGACTGTTAGGCTACATTTACATTATGTGCATATTTGGACATTTCCAAGCTTTTTCACACACTGGATCTGTCTATTTTGTCAGCTCATATTCTTATCCACAAATGACCCAGATCTGTCTTTAATATGAATGCACCACAAAATGTGTCCCGCATGCACACGTCAATTTCTTGGTCTATTATTTCACTCCCCTACTCAGTTTCCTGCCTGGCTTAAATCAATTTCCCAAATATGAAGTAAAACACCAATTTCCTCTCCTTCCACCAAATATCGTCACCATGGTTGCCGTCCTCCATTGTTATTTCTGCATTCCCAACAATGAATGATGGCAATGACGGGTAACATGCGCATGCATGTTGGGAAAAAGCCACATGAATTCTGCCCTTCTCATTCATGCCGTATTGCCACATATAGGGAATAGAACCAAGTGAATAGAAAAAAGTGGATCAAATCTGTGTCAGAAATGTGGAAGAATATTGTTTTTATGAGAACATAGCTTTAGATTCTTTTCCATTATTTAGAACTAAACAGTGCTAAACTTCATAATGGTTGTTACAGCCTCTTTTTATGAATGCACTTACACTTTTATTCATAATCATAAATAATTGTAAATAATAAAAAAAAAATTCTCATTCAGGTTGTATTCCTGCTTCATCACCGTGTCTCCATCATAGGCTTGGGACCCAATGTAATCCTGATAGGAAGTAGCTGTTACTGTCGATGAATTATTAGCATACGCAGGTATGCATTTTGTTACTAATGTGCAACAGTTATTTTAATTGTGTAGTGTCATGACTACTTAAGGAAACCCAGAAATCAAACAAGTAGTCTTCTTTCTTTTCTACTTAAACCTATTTCCTCCAAATGGCAAGCTCTAAAACATGCCGCAATGCTGTTGAGTGAATTACAACTACAAACACAGTATATAAATAACAGCTAAATTGGCTGGTTATCAAGATGAATAATTTCAATATAGGACCACAGAAGCCTTCAGTTTGAATGGTATGAATGGTGCACCCTGTTTGCTTGCAAGTGGGTGCATATTTTAAATGGCATTGTCTACCCAGAGGAATAGGGCAAATCACATTAAGATGAGAAAAAAACAACAACTCAGAAGAGCAGCAAGTATATAAGGCTGGAAAATAAAATCATTAATCTTCATAAGCTTCCCTTAGGAAATCAAATACAAATAATACACTATTGTGTATTATTCCATTATGCCATTTTAGGCCTGTGTGCAATGTTCTTCTGGATTGGGAATGCTAAAACCATGCAAGTTTCGCAAGATTAGGTCTGCTGTTTTAATTCTGAGGTCGAGTTACTGAATAAGCATATTGTGGGACCTCGGAAGACTTTCGGCATTCCAATCTACAAAGAATTCAAGTGTGACGTTGTTTCAAACAGGTTCATTCACCTGGGATCCATATTTATGTTATTTCCTTCTCTGACATCTATGATGAATGGGTTACAGATAGATTCCAAGTATCCGATTATACTGTGGAATGTGCTGCAAAAAATGAGCATTTTTAAGAGACTTCTCAAAGGCGCAGAATTAGCATACTGTATAGTGCCTGAAGATCCTAGATTTTGATATGGTTTCAATTCAGTCGAATTCATTTGTAGCTTCCATGAAAAAACCTTTCCAGAATGAAAATCACACATTCTTAGATAAGGAAGCATGCGTGATATTACAGTGCATCAAAACCGTTATGTGTATTTTTTTTTGCAGTTTTTCAAAAACCACTTTGTGCTATTGTGGAAATGCTTCCAGTCTTGCAGCGTCACGTCTGATGTAAAGCAAGTGCTAGTTACAGCAGGTTCAAGGAAGCAAACTATGGCACAGGAAATCAGATTTTCTTAGAAAATTCACCCTCACTTTCTTTAAATAGCTCTTGGATTCCAGGAAAATGAGGTCTAACATTTCTGCTTTAGTCACACACAATAACCAAAGCTCTACCAAAGCACTTTGTCTACCAAAGCACTTTCTTCCAAAACCGAGTGTGTTTCCACATGCTTCTAGCATTAGCAGCTCTTAACCTTGATAAAGACCCATCTGCTCATATAAAAAATTGTTGACATATTGTTGGAAATTATGAGTCCATGTTGCAATCTCAAATAGCCAACAAATGGCTTCATTTCTGTCATTGGACATTAGTTTGTGAAGAGAGGAGATGCCTGTGGAGTTTGTGTTCGAGTTTCTTGAATATATTGTGAACCAATTTATTTGCTTGATTTTGAGAAAGCTTCTCAAACGGTCCGACCTCCTATGGGAGCCTGTGACGGCTTGAATAGCCAAGGTGCAATTTCCCCATTGCCGAGGACTAAGCTCTTGATCTGTCTCTTGGGTGCTTACCTCACTCTCCTTTGAACCCTAATCACTAACCTTGTTTGAAAGAAAAGGAAACACAAATGAAATCAGCTCACCTGGCTCTCCATTTACCCTGGGGGAGAAGCACAGAAAAGAAAGGAATGAGTTGCTGTTTTTTTACCCCCATAAGAATAAATAAGAATAAATAAATAAGTGGTTGCTTTCTGCCTCTTGCTTTTCTGCCTTTGCATCAAATACGTTTTTTTTTTTTTAATATATATCTGCTAGAGAACTTCTAGCTTATTAGTCATAAATAAGTAAGGAAGACTTTCAGAAATCTTGTCAGAAATCTGTCTCAGATTAGAGGCGTGCATTAGACTGGACAGATTTTTACTTTCATGCAGGCGAGTAGTCAGATATTAAGTGTGTGGGCACGAGCAAACATCAGTTATGAAGTTTGCGTTTCAAAAAAAGAGCATATTCATTTATGTGAATATGAGTCTGTGCATGATGCCTTTACGAGATTTGTAGTTGCAAAATTGTGCTACTAATTTATTGCTAGGAAATAGGGCCAAGTAAGTGTATTCTAAAATATTGTGGGATGGTACAAACAAATAAGAAGAAGGATAAAAAATAACATTTCTGAACACATCTCAAGTTCTGGGGCTGAGAAACTTTCAGAGACAGAATTCACAAACACCTATTCATGTACAAATTATTTAAATATGTCACTGTTTGCGCTTTTACACTTTTTAGCACTACTGTCATACTGCTGCTATCTGTCTTGCACCTTACAAATGCCTTTACTCTCAGACCTACTGAACGTTTACATTTATTTGAATGTATATTTGCACCTTACGTATAATGGACCTTTGGAAGTATATTTCTATATTGACAGATTTCACTGTTTACATTTACTCAGATGTATATTCATTCAGATGTTTCAAGATATATTCACTCGGTTTATTTATATCTATTTATTACAAGTACACTGCTGTTACCTTCACACAAATGTTCTATATTGCACTGACTGCACTGACAATGTAAACACATAATAAGAGTGAAGAGAAACGGTATTTTGATTCCTCTGTATGTCTGCACATATGGTAGCATTAACAAATAGAAAAGCTTGATCCGTGAACCTTCACAGACCATGCTGATGGACTTCATTTTAAATCAAACAACTTGCTAATTTAGATTGATTAGACTGAATACAAATAGATAGGAATATTTGCAGCACTAAACAGATACAGATAATGGATAGACTGATTTACACCCCTACTGCATAGTTACCCATTAGTTCATTCAAAATGCCAAATGACTTCCTGCTGTTACAAAAGGTAATGTGACATGAGAGGCAAAGTGACACACAAGTTAATCTGCCAACGCGTAAATTCATTCATGTTCGAAAAATGTAGGGTTAAAGACATTTTCAAGTACATTTGTCTGAAAAGCATGTTAATCTACATGTATGCTGTCTTTACAGTTACTGTATATAAACCATGTGCTATAGTCGGTTTTCCAGTGGAGGACAAAACAAAAAGCTCGCTGCAATTCCAGCCAGCCCGATGGCACATGGCACATTAGGCAGGACGACAGATTGCTCGTCAGGTGAGAATGCACCACATGGTGGCAGATCCGTTTTTCATGCTGTCTCGCAAGCACGTGAAAACAACAAACAAAGCTATCTCACTGGTGGCTAATTTACCATTAAACCAAGTGGTGAAATGTCCGTTATTCATTTTGGCAAATACCGCTGACTGCAAGTGACAGATTTCACTGAAACAAGTGTGTTTCTCTACAGGGCAACCAAGGGTAAAAGGCATTAGTTTTTGAATGAATCAGGTGGACTCAAGGTAAATCGCAGCTGGAAGACAAATGATTAGAAAGATGATGGCTTTATGTTTTCTTTGCCTTTCTTCCACCTTTTATATGAGCTTAACAAGAATGGCAACAATTGAAAGGGCAGGAATGATGCAGAAATACATTAATGTTCTTCTCTGTTGTTTCTAAATGCAAACTGATTCAGCATAGAGTAGGTGTAGCACTTGATATAAGGGCAGTAGGCACTTCAGCATGAAGCATTTGATTCATTATTTTAGGAATATGTTCTAGCAATGAGTCAGTTGATAGGAGTTAAGAGGATCTTGATTTTTATAATAGTGTTACTAGTAGAACCTGTGTAACAGAGCTAGAATGTCATAATACAAAAACCTACCAGAACAATTCAGATTAAATCTGTATTAAATCTGAATTAATCTAAAATGTTCTGTGCATAAAATGTCGAGCCGTGACTTCCTATCCTATTAATGAAGGCTGTGTTTATTTCTACTGTCAGAATATAATTCCCATAATGAAGACATAATGCAGAGTTGCATTATTCAGCAGTGTAAGGAAACTCCAACACGAGCCCTCTTTTTTGTGAATAAACATTTGATTATGAAAAATGTGCTGGCATGTTGGAGAAGTGGGTAGTGTTGCTGCCTTACAGATCGATAGTCCCTGGTTCAGTCCTAAGGGTTGGTCTCTTTGTGGAGCCCTCTGCTTTCTTCACGTCTCGAAAAATAGTGGATTGGCTTTGGTGGCCCTAGGTATGCGTGCGTGTGCATGATACTCTGAAATAGACTGACATTCCATTCAGGGTATGTTCCTGCTAGACACCCTGTGTTGCCTGGGAAAGGCTCCAGATCCAGGATAAAGCACTTAGTGATGAATAGTAAATTATGGTAAACACATGATTCACACAATAATAGATGATACTGCATAGAACACTATGTGGCAACAAGTTTGTGAACACCAAACCATCGCAACCATATGTGATTTTTAAACATCCCATTCACTCCCCACCCTCTTTTGCTGTTATAAGGCTTTCCACTAGATTATAAAGCATTTGAGGGGATTTGCTCATTCAGCTACAAGAGTTACGTTAGTGAGGTCAGGTACTGATGTTGGGCAGTTGGCGTTCCAATTTATCCTAAAGGTTTCTAACTCTGTGTAGGCCACTCAATATCTTGGCAAACGTTATCATTCCAGTTCTTGAATAAAAAGAGCTGACCCATGACAATAATACGACAACCTAACCTAAACATCTTTTTAGGCTAAATAAAAAGTGAGTGTAATAAGAGCAGAGATGGTAAACGAGTGAGTGTAATGAAGACTGACAGGTGTAAAGTGGAGCCGGAGGAACAGCAGACAAACCCAAAGTACCAAAACTAGAGCTTGAGTCTAACTTAAAACGGCCTATTTAGACAAGATTGCTTTTATACGGGAAGGGGATTATTTATTAATAAAGCATCTTTTAGATTTCAGCTATGTCTGAATCAATCATTTCAGATTTTGCTATGTATACAGTCTGAATTGACGTGTTTGTAAAAATAAATTTTCTTTCCTTTCCTATATACTAATCAGCCATAACATCAAAACCACTTATCTAATATTTTGCCACCCAAAACAGCTCTGACCCATCCAGACATGGACTCCACAAGACCTCTAAAGGTCTGCTGTGGTATCTGGCATATACATAGCTTGTAATTTGCAAGCTATGGCTACCATGGATCAGACTTCTTTGTCCAGCACCTCGCACATGCTTGTATTGAGATATGGAGAACTGAGGTGTTGAACAAGTCAACACCTTGAATCTCACACCACTCTCCACAAACATCAATAAGCCTTGGCTGCTCACGACCCTGTTGCTGGTTCATTGGTTATCCTTCTGTTAGAATTTTCGGGTTCACTCGGAGAAGCGGTCTAAGTTGCGCTGCTGTTGCTACTTGTGTGCTGATATCAGGGAAGAGATTACAAAAAAAAAATAAAAATTAAAAGTTACCAACAGGGAGTATTTATACAGAAAGAAAGTGTAGTATGCTGTGTCATCTATGATAAACAAAGGACGTCAGCAGAAACAGACGTGGTGGATGATGTGTTTACTGGTGGTTTGGTGAGTTTATTACGAAAAGGATTGTCTAAATTACAGAAGAAGAAGCTGTCATGGAGTGTCTGTGTTTGGTGCATGTTTACCAGAACAGAACAGAAAGAATTTCTATGTGAAAACAAAGGATATCACAGCCATAAGACAGCCTCTCAAGGAGCATCAAAGACAGTCTTGCTGTCCACTGGGCCATCCCACCACCCCAACTTCAAATGACAACCACCCTTTAAGGCAGCACATGCCAGAGGTCAGAGGGTAGTCCTGTCCAGCAAGAAGCAATACCTAATTTGTTGTGTTGAGTGGAACTGCTACATAATAGTCATTAGTCAATAGTGATAGGCCACCTATGGATCACCTAACACAAGCAGAAATACACTAAAAGGTACACAGTAACAACAGAGAGGCCAAAGGGGATGCAAAATCCATTATTTATTATGAACATGTGAAATTGTGAGCAATTTCTAAAGAAAAAGCACAGGCCAAATTTCCACCACGCAGCTGCTGAGGTGTAAGACTACATACATAGGAGCATAAGGCCCCTACTAAGTGTATAATAAACATGTTTTTGCTGAATTGCTTATCTTCTAAGCAATGTCTGAGTTAGTCTATAAGGATCACAATGTGAGCGATTTCTAGAATGACCAAAGAGTCAAAAAAACCAGTGTCTAGTAATCTTAACAGTTCTAGTCCTAGTCAGATTATCAGACAAGTGTAAAAGCTAATACATTGATTTTCTATATGTGTATGTGAAAAGGTGAGATGAGATGAGATCCCCTAAGGGCTGCTTGATTGCCGAGGTTCTCCTTTCTCTGAAGAACCTTGTTAGTGTGCAGAGAGATGAGGCTGTTTACTAGTGCAGCACCACCGGAGAGAAAAGGGAGAGAGCCAGAGACATTACCAAGATCACTGTTCAATTTCTCAATCAGTACCTGAGTGTAATCACTGACTATCACCTCCAGGTCATCTGAAAAGAAAACACCAGGATTAGCTTTAATGCAAGGGGTTGGAAATGGCCTGCCCATGATTATCTGAAAAGGAGATTTTGGATGTTGTGTCATGCAAATTTCACAAAGAAGATCCACTGAGTTTTGGAGTTTTGGTTTCTTTCTACTATCCCTAAACTTTGAGAATGTGAAAATTCCAGTCTACTTTGAGATACTGACAGAGTCACATTCTATGTGAAAAGTGTACCATTTTTGCTGTTAAATGATTTGGGGATATGATTCAGAGGAATGACTCACATTCTCTTTTAGCTTCAACCTTCTGGAGAGGGTAAGCTCTAGTAACTCCAGCTCTAGTAGCAAGTAGCAATTTGGCACTTCTGGTGGTGACATTGAGAAAACATAAATGGTTGTTGATGTTCTTAATCACCCCTCTTCATATGTCGTTCTAGATACCTTGAAGAAGATGAACGAGACATGGCAAGACAGAACAGGGGAGTGCAATGTGGCCAGAATCAGTCCATCCTTGTCTGAGGGAGAATAGTTCTTAGAAGACCAAATAAAAGATCTTGTTTCATAGACCCTGTTTGGAGAAAAGATATGTTGATATCTAGTGGCTGTTTTGTGCACAAAAGGCAAGAGCATGCCCTCTTTGGAAGCTCATTTGTCTACTTCATCAGCTAGAGAGCCATTTCAGAATCTCTTGGGTTATGACCCTTGACCTTAACGACAGCTAAACATTTAGGTAACATTGAGGCTTCTAAAAGTTCAGAAACCAGTGCAGCATGTGAAATTGGCTTACCATTAGCAGCTTTGAAACCACATGCATGCCAGCTTTTACCAAGATCATGAGCTACACCAAAAGCATATCATGAATCAGTATAAACAGTTACCAATTGATCTTTACACAGATAACCTGACCTTGTTAAAGCAACAAGAAAGGTAATAGAGTGAGCTTCGTGTATACACACGGTGGTATTTTCATTGGGTTTAAAACATGAGACATCTACAAATACATGTACCCCACCCTCCAACCAATGTTGTGACAGATCTGTGTGCTGAGATGATGATTGTGAAATCTCAGCCAGACAGTCGTGCTCCAACCAACCATCGGGCGCCTGCTACTCTTAACAGGAGCACACAAGACAGTGTAGCAGAAAGGCTGGGCTATTTTGGGCTGTTATGGGTTTGATAGTGTGGCACAGAGAATCGCTTCATAACCTGAACGACGCTATGTGGTCATATGTTGTGTCTGAATGTTATTAAGAATGCTGAGTCCCTGATATGGTGCATGCAGTGTAAGTGGCAGTGAAAGGACAACTCTTTCAGGGTCTGAGACCAACAGAGCCGAGGCAGCAAATGGACCACTTTTGGTAGGCACTAACTGCTGCATACTGGGAACACCCCACAAGACCTGCTGTTTTGGAGATATACTGACCCAGCCATCTAGTCACTCACTTTTTTCCTGATTCCAATACATCTTGGAGAGCAACTTCAAAAACTGACTGTTCACTTGCTGCCTAATATATCCCACATCTTGACACATGCCACTGTAATGTGATAATCATCTTTATAGAGTTTTATTGCTTTTAATGTTATGGTTGATTGGTGTATTATAGATATAGACAAAGTTTGAAAGGACTCGTCAGAGAAGTGATACTTCCTATTGTTTGTGATTACTACTAAGTGCAAATCGTACATAATTATTACAGGAATCCTCTATAAAAAAGCTTGCCATATTTTGCTCAAGGTTTAATCACCGTTGCTCATTGTTTTGGAGTACAGCACACTTAAGATAATCTTTTCGAGCTCCACGGAAAGAAAACCTACATTAGACTGAGCCTGCCCTATTGCAATGTGCAGTGTGAATTAAACATGCTGTGGTTCTCTTAATATCAAATGGTGCTTGAAGGAACTGATCTCAGCCTGAGTGAAATTTTTTTACTTGTTGAAAACAATTTCACCTGACCTCAGTCAACATGCTAACCAAAAAAAAGCAATCGTTTGTCCTTGGCATCCTCTGCAAAGTGCACAATTAAAACATTATCTCGGGCTAAGCAGCCTCTCTGTTTGACTGCATCTATCATCCTTATCCGCTAGCTCAGCCTCTGTAATCCGTACCTTATGAAAGTGCAGGAGAGAGCGAGAGAGAGAGAGAGAGAGAGAGAGAGAGAAACATTGCTTTCAGCAGTCTCATGTCTTCAGTTTGATGCTCTCCTGACTCTAACTGTAGGAACGTTGCACATGTTCATTAGTATGAGTTATTGCCCATATCAAATACACTGTTATTTGGGAACAAAAAAGGGTGCTGAGAAGACAGTATAACACAATAGCAAGAGAGAGAGAGAGAGAGAGAGAGAGATCAAATAGGATGAGTTTGCCTCAGGCAGAGGGATCATGCTGGACTTGGACATGCTGAGGAACAGACCCAAAGTCAAATGAGGGCAATATGTTCTAATGTCAAAATGATGGTAGTGAAAATTAATGTTTAATTAAATTTCAAAGAGAGGGTTTAATCCTACAATAACCATCTCTAATTAAAAACACCAGAAATAAATGGCAGGGGATTCTGCTAAAACTGCAAAATATTGGGTGAAAAAGATGAACTTTTATGAACAAAATATGGGCATTTTTATTAAGCAAAGTAATCTAGGAAAACAAATAACCAAACTGTATATTGCAAAGTGGACAAAATGATTTCCCAATATATTATTCAATAATGCAAATGACCTCTGTATAAATGACTACATGCCGCCTGTGTACACAGTAGAAGAAGTTTTGTATTCAATTTCATTCAGCTGTAATGCAATTTAATTTCGTATTCAGTTTTAATCTTGTTCTTTCAGACTATCCTATTAGGGACCTTTATATAAGTTTGATATACAGGACCTTTTTTTTTTTTTTATTCTGGAGGGGTGATGTGAGGTCTCTCAGTGCTTACATTATAAACTCAGTACTACATATTCATAATGCCATTGGTCATAAAAAATAAAGTTGATGGAAGTCAGACATTTCATTTATAATTAGTTGAATCATGTTAGAGGACCAACTAGTATAATAAGGTTTGCTGCAATCTCACTTAACTTGAAAAGACCAAGACCTGTCCGGACACCTTTATGTCTTTAAACCACTGTTTGAACTGCGTCAGTGAAATGAAAATGAACTTAAAAAGGAAACAGAAGCCAGGGGAAAAAAGTTAATTTCATTTAATGGGGAAGTTTAAAGACAAACTTTGAATTTAAATGGGTCAAAGAGGACTCAAGATGCTGTCACTGCTGGCCATTGAGTCAGAGCTTGTTAAAGGGCTATACTTTGATGATTTGGTTTGATGAGTCTGCGAGGGGGTAAACAAGAAAGAAGCCAGTCATCTAAGGTAATACTGCCTCCTGCTCATCACTAATCAAGACGCTCATAAAGCATGCACAATGTACAGAGTAATGTATCGCTTTTATTTGGCATGTATTGGGTTGTATGTGTCACTCATGGCTAGCTGCAAAGGTTTATAAAGAGGTGGCACTACTTAGGTTCTTTCCTAGGGTCCAACTATTAGGGTTTAGTAATCTGTCCCTGTCTCAAAGAATTAAGAAAACACTGAACTAAACAATCACAGAGTCTGCCATAGTAATTATTCTGGAGAAGTAGCCTATTTGTAGAGTCGAGCAATTTAAATCATGATCATCCACAAAACCAGTTTGAGACAATACTTGAGGCACTTGAGGTCAGTAAAATCCCATCTTATCCTCATGTCTCTGCTGAGGGAGAGTCTTGGGGCCAACCTTTTTACTCTTGCCTATTTGAACCAAATGGGTTAGAATCTACCACTGCATTAACATATATTGAATGCCACACACTCAATTGAGCTGTTCCAGCCATAACAGTTACTTGCACTCAAACAAAATGGCAAAACACTAACCAGCAAATTGTGAAAGAAGATAACAAATTCTGAACAAGGTCAGAGTTAAATTAGACCAAAACAAGAGCATAGAGTAAACAGAGCAAAAGCAATAGACAGTAAATTAACAAGATAGCAGCATGGAAATAGTGAACCAGTACTACCAAGGGGAAGCAGAGCCTTGGGTGTGTGCTGCCAGTGACAGGTCTGTGACAAGAACTGCTAACCTGAGGTCAGGATCAAACCAGGGGCCCTGGAGCCATGAAGCAGAAATGCTAGCCTTTGCACTACCGATCTGCCTTAACCTAATCATGCCAATTGAATGTTGTGTTATTCAGAGATGTGCATTTTAGACTATTCATTTCATTTTGTGGTCAAAAAGGTGAGTTTTTATTAATTGTCTCTTCCATGGGTTGGGGTTAGGGCTCCATGGCATGACCTGAGAAACAATATATCTCGGAAAATACTCATTTACCTTTATTTCATCATGGATTATTCAATTTTGTAATATTTGGGTGTTTAGACCTATCTAATGCACAAAGCATAGTGATGGCAAAAGTAATGAATGTGCTAATACAAATATATACACATTCCCTAACCAACAGAAAGTCAGCTTTCAACATGCCATTAATAATGATGGGCTTAAACACTTTAACACATTTGTGTGTCTGACTTAGAGATTAACCGCACAGCAGCAAATCCTCTTTGTGCTATTTTCCAGATATGCTAGGGGTCTTGGTACCATATTTTTCAGCAATATGTTAATGTATTAATGATTTAATGTATTCAGGTCATTCATTATGTATAAAAAAAGGTCTTATGAATATTGCTAAGGCCTGAGGTCATTGCTCTTGCCACTGGGTAATTATTTTGATACCCAGGAGATCCTGTCAGTTCTCTATAAACCTAAAAGAAATGAGCACTATTGAATAGCCTTAGCTTTAGCACAGCTCCAGGCTCTAATGGGAGCTCATACCCCATGATTTAGAGAGCTTTGTATAGCCTAGCATTCTATGAACTATGAAGTGGATAAAGTACTGAGTCATGTTCATTTGTGCAGCAATATTCATTCTCCCAGAAGCCTCTTATTTTAATCACACCAATGCTAGCCTGTCAGTTCCTTGCTTTTAAGGAGCATCGACATCTAACAGGAAATGTCATAGAATTACAGTGAATTTGTATATCACAGTAGAATGAAACAGAAAGATTACCCAAGGGCAAAAATGCCTAGAACTCCTGGGATCGAAAACAGCACCAAGGAAAGATATTTTACTGATTCGTTTTCTCCCATGGGCACAAGGACATGCCATTCTATTGAAAATACTCAAATGGCATAGGCCAATTTACAACATTTTCCAGGCTTTCTTTTTTAAAGCTCTTTTTTTTTTTCAAAAGATGAAGGCTTGAGTTAGCGTGGAGGGCGCACTCAAATGATCATGCTGGGACTGGTGCCATTTACTTTTAATCAAAGCTGCAGTGGCTGCTGTTACTTCTTTCTGGATCAGAGACCTGACTGAAACTCCGTCCAGGATTGCAGTGCATCAGCTGCTAGCTTGTCTCTCCTGGCCAACCACCTCACAGCTTTCTGGCCAGAATAGTCTACTGATTAATGCCAGCAGTACCATCAGGAATATCCACAAAAAAAAGAACTCTAAGCTCTGCAAAGCTGATGGATAAGGAAGTCTGGATGGAAATAAATTACAATCCTGCCTTGACATCTCTGGAGAAGAATATTTATTTCATGTCATTAGAATTGATCAGACTCCTCAGACCAACAATGGCGGTTAGCTAGTGTGCCAAAGAGCCACATGTTGGATCGGCACAACTGGGCTAATTGAGCCAGATCTGCTGGGGAAATCCATCTTGAAGATGTCTTTTTATTTATTGTCTCTATTTCCCTTTCTCACTGGATAGATTTCACAGGGTCTTATCCATGCAAAGTGTCAATAACTGTTATACTGTCTGTTCTGTAATGAGCAGTGCTCAGCTTCCTAGGGTCTTATGTCATAAGGACATTGATTTGATTAATGTTTTAATCCACACTGACTACACACAGCTTTGGAAGAAAATGTGGCGACCCACTACACCATCCGTCATTTCGGCAGAACTGTTTATCAAAGCATTGTGCTTCAGCTCACTGCATCCCATGATGACAGTAGTAATGGGGCTTCCCTTTTTTTTGTGAGAGCCTGACCTGGACAGCCTTTCTCTGTGTAAGGCGATGGGAAAATTTCCATGCTTTGTCAAAATGTTGGTCTCACATCAGATTGCATTAATTTCAATTAAGAGTGAACTGCAGGAAATTTGCTGGAATATCAAACCCATAATGAGAGTTTCAGCAATTCTTTGATAATCTTTTATCAATTTTTTAGTCATTTGTTTGAATCATAAATTGCTTGATTTTGACCACTTAGTGAAATTGTCCAATTTAGCATCAAAGCACTGTCTTTGCTCAAAACCACTTCTTTGAGTCAACTGATTAGAGCCATACGTCATGCCATACTCAACTGTGATGATTTCTGACAGTCTCAGAAGCTCTGTTTTGTTCTGGATCAATTGTTCCCTATCTACACGCTTCTTCCATGCATCTCTGGTGGTTTCCTCAGATGGTATGGAAGGTAGGAACAGAAGGTATGAGGATGGGTCTAATCAGAGACAGGTAGCAGAGAAGCCCACTGGGCCTGGACAGCTGGAACACTGCATTGAGGCTTTTAAGTGAAGCTAATGAGGACCTTTGGGAGGAAAGCAAACAAAGCATGGAAAATGAATAGAAGAACCTCAATGAGCGCAATTCAGAATGGTTGTAATTGACTGGTATGTTGCATGAATGATCATCCTTCAGATAGGACTATATTATGTCAAGGCAGCAAAAATGTGAGTTATAAAATTGATGTTTTCAGGTTTGAAATCAGAAATTTTCAAAGTCATTGTAAAATCTATGATATATATATATATATACACTATATTGCCAAAAGTATTCACTCACCCATCCAAATAATCAGAATCAGGTGTTCCAATCACTTCCATGGCCACAGGTGTATAAAATCAAGCACCTAGGCATGCAGACTGTTTTTACAAACATTTGTGAAAGAATGGGTCGCTCTCAGGAGCTCAGTGAATTCCAGCGTGGAACTGTGATAGGATGCCACCTGTGCAACAAATCCAGTCGTGAAATTTCCTCGCTCCTAAATATTCCACAGTCAACTGTCAGCTGTATTATAAGAACGTGGAAGTGTTTGGGAACGACAGCAACTCAGCCACGAAGTGGTAGGCCACGTAAACTGACGGAGCGGGGTCAGCGGATGCTGAGGTACATAGTGCGAAGAGGTCGCCAACTTTCTGCAGAGTCAATCGATACAGACCTCCAAACTTCATGTGGCCTTCAGATTAGCTCAAGAACAGTGCGCAGAGAGCTTCATGGAATGGGTTTCCATGGCCGAGCAGCTGCATCCAAGCCATACATCACCAAGTGCAATGCAAAGCGTCGGATGCAGTGGTGTAAAGCACGCCGCCACTGGACTCTAGAGCAGTGGAGACGCGTTCTCTGGAGTGACGAATCGCGCTTCTCCATCTGGCAATCTGATGGACGAGTCTGGGTTTGGCGGTTGCCAGGAGAACGGTACTTGTCTGACTGCATTGTGCCAAGTGTAAAGTTTGGTGGAGGGGGGATTATGGTGTGGGGTTGTTTTTCAGGAGCTGGGCTTGGCCCCTTAGTTCCAGTGAAAGGAACTCTGAATGCTTCAGCATACCAAGACATTTTGGACAATTCCATGCTCCCAACTTTGTGGGAACAGTTTGGAGCTGGCCCCTTCCTCTTCCAACATGACTGTGCACCAGTGCACAAAGCAAGGTCCATAAAGACATGGATGACAGAGTCTGGTGTGGATGAACTTGACTGGCCTGCACAGAGTCCTGACCTCAACCCGATAGAACACCTTTGGGATGAATTAGAGCGGAGACTGAGAGCCAGGCCTTCTCGTCCAACATCAGTGTGTGACCTCACAAATGCGCTTCTGGAAGAATGGTCAAAAATTCCCATAAACACACTCCTAAACCTTGTGGACAGCCTTCCCAGAAGAGTTGAAGCTGTTATAGCTGCAAAGGGTGGACCGACGTCATATTGAACCCTATGGATTAGGAATGGGATGTCACTTAAATTCATATGCGAGTCAAGGCAGGTGAGCGAATACTTTTGGCAATATAGTGTATGTATATATATATATATATATATATATATATATATATATATATATATATATATATATATATATATATACACACACACACACTTATGGCTGCATCATTTGTACATGAAATACCCGTATCTTTGACCATTATGTTGCTTAGCAACCAAATCTTTCTGTAAACAGACTATAATGCATGAAGGAACAAAATGAATTGAATTATGTATTGCACTTTGGATCACATTGTTGACTTTACCATATTGTTTTTGTCAATGGTTTTATATAAACAATAAGCCCTGTGAGGGTGTGCGTTGCAGTAGTTTTATAAAACTGGCTTAACTCTTTGACACTTGGTGAAGGCTTTGTAACAGTGCCTTTCATTTGAGAACTTACCTGAGGAATAATGCTGCCTAGTGAAGATTGAAAACAGTGCCTTGTGAATGATCATCCTCCGTAAAAAGAGCTAACCATTAATATCTCACCCTAGACATCCATGTGAAAGAAAGTGCTCCGGGTGCTGGGTAATTTGAATATATTTTCCACTGTATATAGATGTAATAACAGCAACATGAAATGTGAGGGTATTAAGGTAATTTAATTATTTATCCTCGTAGCACCTTTTGAGTTTCCTTAGCTAGTCGTAATATGAGAAATAATTACGTAACTTGAGGCTCGCAACTATAACTGCAATTATAAGTCATTGCAGTACTTGTAAAGTCATCCCGGATCCAGACAGATACGATCGAACCCTTCCTGTGTGGGCGATCTTAAGACACTGATATGTGAAGCTAGTGCAGAAAGCTAATTACAAAAGACATGTCTCTTCAAAAGGAGGGCAAGAGAGAGAAGACTAGACCTGGAGGGATTTCCTTCATCTCTCTAAGCATTTTTAATCCACCTTCCTGTCACATAACAAAATGAACAATGGCTCTTGCAGCATAATATCAAATATTCTAGAGCGGAATAAGTACAGAATAATCAAATAGAAAAAAAGTGATAGAATTCTGAGGGGCTTTTTTGCTGATGGACCTCCATGTGAATATATGATGTGAGCTTCGGTGATAGAAAAAGTGCAGCCTATAAAATGATGACGCAATTATTACCGATATTGGTGTCAGGTATCTGTTTGATTTCTTTTCTCCCCTTTCTTATAAGATATACTGTGTGATACTATACAAAAGGGTTTAGACGCTGTCTTTATGAGAGAGTGTGAGGACAGCTGACCTGTGTGCGAAGAGCAGTATCAGCGTAAATGACCATTAAAATGAACACAATGTGCTGTGAATGTAGATAATTCACAGCACCTTCATTTTAAAGACCTCATTTGCTGCCCTGAATACTCAGGTCAACTGCCCTCATGCTCTCTACTAAAGACAGTGTCTAAACACTCTGTAAAATGTTTTATAAGGTTACTTGTATTGTACAAAAATGCTGTAGTTACTCCTTTTGAGGTATTTTAAGAGCTCTCATGCTCTCTGTTAATGGTAACTATATAACATCTTAAACAAACAGAGCATGAGGAACATTGCTAGCAGCAACCAACACTCATGTGTTACTCATTTCCTTATCAGTATCATTAAAGATGACAAACGAGTGCCAAATACCGTTACTCATATTTATATTTGGTCTAGAAAATATACAAAAAATGGTATGGCACTCCTTGATAAGATGGTAGATACTTGCATTCATTGATTCCTGTTAGAGGGTGAGCAAGTAAGTCCTCTGAAAACAGCCATGTTCCTTCGGCTCAGTTTAGGCAGTCTACAAAGAGCATCTAATTTCCTGCTCACAAAAAAGCCCCTAATTTCCTGTGCAATTCTGTAGTCTTGTCAACTGTGTGAATAATTAAACTTCATTTCATTTAGTCTGGAGAGGCTGTGTGGTGAAGCGAGCTGAGGCTGACTCTCGAAATCCTGCACACAAAAATACCAAAATGCAGCATATTTACAGCAATTGAAATGAAGTAGTGTGAATATAACAGTATCACCTCAAGGAAGCACATTTAAGTTTGGCAGAGTGTATTTTCCTCTCTGGCACCAAATGCCTGTAAAAAAAACCAACAACAAAAAAACAATTTCTTCTGCACTGCTGCAAAGGAAATGATCGTTTTTTGTGAATGCATAAATTGACAGCCTTTAGGTTATGTAAGAAATAAAACACAACAGAGCACGTTCTTATAGGAAAAAGAATCAATTGAGTAGTGTGATGAATACCCGCTCAAAGTACAACAGCAATTTGCCAATTATCACAATTTTTTATTGTTATAGTTACGTTTTATAGCTATGTTTAATGTTGTGGAACATCCTCGAAACAACTTAGATCCTCTTCACGTATGCGAATGCAGCTATAAACATTTGTACCCTCAATAGCCTCTCTTTTATCTCTTAAAGTTAATAAAATAAACAAGCAGACTGCAAAACTTTAGGACAGAGGGCTGTTCAGTTTGTGGTGTTAAAGAGATTCACTCTCATGCCGTAGCAAACGCTGCTCCTTTATTTCTTCAAACTGGTGCTTATGCTCAAAGAGTTCCATTTGTACATATTAGTCCACAACAGTTGTTCAAAAATACTCCTGGGTTTATTTGATATTGTTTTACATACTTCAGTTATTAACTTTTTTTTGATGCTTTCCCTCTGATGACTCTTCCCTGCAGATCATTTCACATGGCAGAATGGTGCAATACCTGTCCTGTTTCAGTTAAACTTGCTATCACTTTGCCTTTATAGTCAGTCTATGGTCAGTCCTATCTGAAAGTTTTCTTGGTCCTCCAGATCTGGCCTTGTCTTTGACTGTTCTCCTTCATTCTAAATGACATTGTGGATCCTGGATATTGTGACTTGTTAGTGCTTTTTCATAGGGCTATTAAATAGTAGCACAGGGTTCGAAGAGTCAGAGAATTATGCTGTGAAATTCTTATTTTGAATGACAAATATTGAGCAGAATAATGCGTGTTAATGAGTCAATCAAGGTCTAACTAGTAATTTAAGTTCTGAGACTGGGAGAGTGTCCAGAGTTTTGCAACTGCAACAATAAACATATTATTTATTAAAATATAATATTATGATAAAATGTATTAATCTAATCTATTAAGTGCATAAAGCACCTATGCATTATAAATATTTCCTTTTGGTTTAATATTTGCCTTTTTAATAATTTATTAAAAAATAAAATAAAAATAAACATATTTTTTAAAAATAATTTTCTTTAGTGGTTGTGGTTATATGTAATTTGGGCAAACCACTAATTACTCACATTGTTTTGTTTTTTTTTTTTAAAAAAAAGAAAAGATCATACTGTTAGATCTGATAATCATCACCTTTTGAGCAATCATAAAGCATCCAGCAGTGTTATGGTAATTTATAATAATAAATAATAAAACAATAACCTATTTCTCGCATTCTGTGTTCACTCTTTGAAAATTCTGTTCGTGTTACTGGCAGCACAGCTTTATTCTCATATCTCTGTTTTCAAATTTCCTCCATTTAGAACTATATTTTCTTTAGCCATAGAGACATGAATTTCATGACATTTAGAGGAATATTGATTGCTCAAGTCAAGACAGGGTTCAATGACATAAGCTTCCAAGGGGATTTTGTGCCAAAGGCAAAGCCCACATTGCCTCAGGCGTCAGCCATATGCAGCGCAGTCAGAGCAGCTACAGGTTAGGTTGGGCAGCCTTCACAAACAACAGTGTTTAAATACCTAAGACTGAAGCATCTATGGAAGTGAACTAGACAGTGGTGAAGTAAAATTATTTTCCAACCGCTAGTCCTTTCTGTCTATAATCGTTTTTTACAGTGTGCCTCATTCTCACATGAGCACGCAGTGCTATATTCTAGGATGCTGTTAAATGCCTCAATGTGTGAAATGGTTGGTAAACAAATTAAACTAATGTGTGGGAAGCACTGCAGTGCTGCAAAATTTTGTCTGTGGAACTCTCTTAAGGGGTGTCATGCACCTGTGACATGTAGGTGTCCGGTAACCCACGCATTACTGCAAAAACAGCCCATTTAAGCATTTTTAAAAAAGATGAATTAATATAATTACTGAGTTTTCTAGTGTTGTTTAATAAAGATGCGCAGTACTTTGTTTGCTTGGACCTAAAAGGTGGAACCTGCAGACCCATGGTTTTAATGTGAAGGGTTAATCTATTATAATCAAATGCATTTCATTTATTTAAAACTTTTTAATCTTGTTGGAGAGATTTGACTCTTTTAGGTAGACTAATCTTTTATGAGTGCTTATAGAAAAATGCAATATGCCTTGGTCAGAGATTTGTAGTCCCAGATCAATTATTCAAAAATTCCCACTACAAGAGTGACTATATCTAACTTCAGTTAAAGTTTGCTTAAGGTCTGTTAATGTTTTAAGATCACTTTAAGCCTATGGCTTAAAATAAATCTGTATAACTTGAGTAAAGTTGCACTATACTATATCTACTGCCTCACTTTCTATATATGATTTCAACAAGCCTAAAACTATGCAAACGCACACTTCTTTGCAATTCTACACAATTCTGGAGATATTTCTCATTCTTGTGTGTGAGGATGTACACATATTTATGCTGGGTTTGACAAAATGTTGTAACTTTTTGTTGTCTGATTCGGAAAAAAAACATGGAAAATGCTTATTAACTTAGCAACAGTTCCTACTCAGAAAGTTAGGGATGTTTCCTCGAGCTCAAGGTCCATGTCTAAATGGCCTCTTGGACGGTCAACAGTAAATAAAATGTCAATTCATAGCTTTAAAAAAAAGTGTATTTACTTTAGTTAAATCAACATAGACATTAAGTTTTAGTTAAATCTGTATAGCTGACTATACATAGAATATAAATACATCATAATGTCATTATCATTAATTTTAGCTGGCTAGCTTGTAGTTAAATAAACACATGTTTTATAGAGGCATGTATATTCATTTCAGATTTTCTGGTTGGAAAAAACCAAACTCGAAAAATTATGTTTTCCTTACTTTTGAGTTACGTCAACAGTTCTACTAAGCACAAGCTCCTAATTGTAGAAAACTTTAATACCAGGTAATTTGATTATTAGGACCTCCCGTCCAGCTTATTGTCCATCATGTCAGCTTAATTGACAGAATAATTTGCTGACTGTTGTGCTCACCTCAACGTACAGATAAAGTGACAAAGATGCCTTGCTTGATGATTTGGTACACAAAGCTTCTTCAAGAAACAAGTTTCCTAAAGAGCACAAGAGTATCTGAGAGTGATGAGTGGCTCAGGATATGGGATTCTCACAACATTGCAGGTTTTCCTGATGTAATTAGGGGAATAAATTGCATCCATGTAGCCTTTAAATCACCCTTTTAAAGAGGAGTTGTTTCCTATTTATGTCAATTTGGGGGGCATTTCTAGACAAGCAGAGCAACATATAATGTATAGGATTTTAAATTGTCCGTTGTGGACAGTGATGTGTAATCAATATGCTCCTTTGTGGTGGTGGTTTTTTTTCGAAGACCATGTAACTTTCTTATTCTCATCCAATATTGAGAAGTAGCTAGCTATGACTAGCAGCCTTAAAAGCTAATAGAAATCAATGAATATTCATTTGACTTCAAAGATTTAGGTACATCTTATCAATACATAATTAGGGGTCGCTCATTATCTTTTGCTTTTGTTATTATCGTTGTTAATTAGCTAGCTGGTTACAGGAGAGACAGTGTCAGGTTTTCATTATTTTCTGTTGAATTAATGTTATTAAACAATGAATTAACAAAACAGGAACTGTTTCAATGGACCATGACAGGTATTGCCTGTCAGTATGAAATAACAAACACTCATTATTATTCATATTGGAGCAAATACCCAAATGAAGCTGTTTAGTTCAATGTTATATGGGTTACCATGTTGACTTTTAACACAAACTAGTTATGTATAGTACGTATGTCCAAAATAATTGTTATACGTTTGAGTGGTATTAGCAGCTTCTTTACCAAGAGTGGTTTACATTTTTAATTTGTGCTATGACTTAGCTGCACAATAAAAGTGAACTGTCAGACTTTCATAGTTAATTACTTTTTCTTAATGTCTTGGCATATGGCTAGCTACTTTAGAGAAAAAAAAAAGCAGTATAATTTGGCTGTAAGCTGTAGCTTGACAATTTACAGTTGCAAGATAGTTTCTCCAACACTGGTGAGACTAAATAAAGGTACTGACATGTTTATAACACCCCACTAGTTCATTACAAGAGTATACTTATATATAGGAAGTTGTATTCCAGATCAGTGGAGTCCTGACTGAGTTGTAATGAATTTGCTTTGGCCCTAAGATCTTGACTGAAGAATGAAAATGTCTCCGAAAATGCCACGCCCTTCAAAACATTCAGCTGTGACATTCCACTAAAGCACATTCAACTTAAAATCGTTGGCTCAGTGAAGAAAGAGTATTGAGGTTGAGGGAAGGTTCAAACTCTTTCTTCCTCTTGTTTTCACTGTGAAAATTCCTTTTTACTTTCAGTGTCACAACATCTTTGCCACAGCGTGGTCTGTCTGGGGACTGGACAAGCCCAGAGCAGCTTTTGCCAAGAGGCAATTCAAAGGTCAGAAAGAGTCACAACTGCTCGCTAAATATCCCCTCACTCATCTTGTCTTACTTACAACCACATCTTTCCACAAATGAATGAGTGTCCACAAGAGTTGAGGCGAGTAATAGACCACTTTCCCTTGGGCACCATGTTTTAAAGCCATAATCAAAGGTTTCAGAACAACAAAAGTGGCAGGTGGCAGTCCAACCACCAAATTGTCTAAAGTACTTAAAGAAAGACAACGGGGAATTGCAGCTCTCACAAACTCTAGACAGTGTTTTGTCAACAACGTTGATTGGTTAAAAGAACTGCATTTAAGAACACTTTAAATTTAGTTTCCAAAGAGTTTGCCAATATACTCTGTCTGAAATAAGGCACATCAATGATAACTCTAGACATGCGCTATACATTACTGATAATCCATAATGGTTTACTGAAGACCTGGTTTATTAAGTTATATCGTAATTTGTAATTATTGCTGAGCAGTACAGCAGAACTGCAGCAGAAAATAAAATATTGTTATACATTATACATTCATTACTGACTTGTGTTGCCATCAATCAGTAGCAATGCAAAGTAATTACCCCAAGAGTTAATCACTAGCAAATATATTTCTGTTGTGATTCCTCTTTGGAGACGAGGCCACAACTATTTTTGGAGCTTTTGCATGCTATCATTTTCTTGGATTTCCCTCTGGTGATTTGAATGAGATTAAAAATTTCTAGGCTTAATCAATTCCCAATTCTACAGCTAAAGATGGTGGAAATAGTCAGGATGCGTAGAAAACTAAAATGTGTAGTTTTATCTAATTAACAAAGAACCATTTTGAGTATAACAGAGGATCGTTAGAGGTTGATTAGTGGCAAATTAATTGAATTTTCATCCACACAGTCGTGCACAATTGGATTTATTTCTTTATTTATTTTTGCCCTTTCTTTAGCTGCTTTTTCTCTTGTTGCAGAAGAACTTTCAGGCATTTGCAAAGAATCACAAAGATAAATTATACCTAAGTAGTTGGGTTACCATGGTAACACTGTCTCCTCATGGTGGTTGGAAAAGGGCAAGACAGAGGGAAAAAAAAAACTGGCTATTTTCCTATCTTGATAAACGAATAGGGATCATCTACATCCACTGTGAAGCTTTTATATATTATACCATAATCCGCTGAGGGAGTTCACACCCTATACATTTATTACAGTCAGTTAAGGAGAAGCTCATACTGTCTCTGTCTGTCTATTCACGCTCTCCATGGATGGAGCTAAATATAGTTTGGTCCCTCTGTTGCAGAATTTGTCGTTAATTAGCACTGGCTTATTCAATTTAGTCTACTGGGGCAAAACCCTGAGGCAGAGCCCAGAATGGGGGGCATAATAGAAACAGATTGTATGACTGGCCTTGATTTGTTAAATGTGCCCACAAGCCTCGCACTGTTGGCTATGTTTCTAGTGTTTCTAGAGGTTTTTATTGTTATTTTTGCCAAGGTAATGAGAAAAAATAGAACTTCACTTTTCTATTAAACACCCTGATATTCAAGTGAGGCAGGAAGACACTCTGGATGGGATACCAGTCCATTGCAAAATATTATTTAACAGCAGCGGTGACATAATAGTGATAAAGCTCACGAGATAAAGTCTTAGAGATGAGCCAGCGGTTTTAATGAGCTTTAGATCGCAACCAAAACCAAGCAAATCACATCCAAATTCAATACCGTAATCTCACAATTGAACAAATAGACTTTTGATTACATCCACATTTAACTGTCAAATATTAAATGTGGATGAACCAGAAAACCAGTCTACCGTGAACACATGAGCATCAATATTGCAGGTCAGATTTTAGCAAGTAACATAGGTCCACAGTACAAGACAGGGAATTGGTGTGATGATGTTAGGAATGTGTTCCTGGCTTCTGATTCCCAGTGAATATCATTGACTTCATGGCTTCAATTTAGCCACACTTGGATGGACACTTCAAGCAACTCACCAGGCACATATCCTTAAATGCTCCAGATGGCACAAGGAGCATAACATCTAGTTTTCATTGCTTCAGTGGCCTGCACAGTCTCTAGGTCTCACCTCTATCAAGCATCTTTTTAAGCAGAGGTGAAAAGGGAGTTGTTACTATAGGAAAAAAAAAGAAAAACACAACACATTAGTATGATACTTGTGATTCGAATTACAACTGACACAAGTGTCAAAACTGCTGTTATGGAAAATTAACTAACAACCCTTTCTGACCAATCAGGCTTCAAGAATTCAGTAGTGCTTCTGTATAATATCAGTTAAATACTCTAAAACATGGAGCCAAAAGCTGAGAAAACGCATTTGCTCTGCAGTTGCAGTTCCTTAAATTCATATGATGGATAGAACATTTTTTTACTTATATTTTAATACATCTAAAATTAAATCACATTAAAGTTTGTATATATTGAATTCTTCTTCTTTTTCTTCTACTTAAACTCACTTGGTTATATCTGCATGGATATAGAGAGGCCACTTTTAAGTAACCTTTAAATCGTCAAGTCAGTGCCTGTAACGGTCAGGAGGCACTGCCTACAGTGGGGATCGAACCCGGAACTCCACGGTGATCTCGATCACCTGCGTGCAGAGAATCAGACCCACATCAAAGATAAAATAAAAGCACTGCTTTAATAACAAAAGTAAAACTAGAACAAGACTTACACAAGACACAGGACAAGTACAGTGTAATTAACCAAAACATAACCTTAACATCGGTCTGACGAATGGTCAACAACGCAATGGTGTCAGACTGTACCACTCGAACATAAAACAGTGATGGGCAACAACAGATACAACCAGACAGGTATATACAGGACAGAACTTCGAGGTAAAATGGGAAACAGGTGAAACGGCAGGAAAGCAGAACAATAGGGAGGGCCTGGCACAACACATATGGGAAGAATGATAAACAAAGCCTATGATACCGAGATACGAGATACTGGGTTCGAGTCTATGATACCTGCCTCTGGTGGTCAGACAGGGAACTGTCTCAGTAGCTCCTGACAGTGCCAGAATTGTGCAGGTCTACATTACCCATCAGCCCCTGCACATCACATGAGTCACATTCAAGTTCACTGTGCACTTCTGACATCACCTTGTTTAGGGTTTGTTGAGTTCACTTCATGTTCTTGTGTGTTATTATGCCTGCCTAGTTCTAGTTCATGTTCTTAGTGTTTTATTTTATTGTACTGTACCCTATTAAATCATACATCTGCACTTACATCTGCTCCTGACATCAATATCTGACATTTCTTAGAAAGAGTATCAAGGTTTTAAACATTTTTCTGCAATAATATGAGTTGCAGGAACTTTTTATATCATTTGATATAATGATGCCGCATGTAATAGAACAAAACAAAGTCATTGGGTTCAGACTGGCCTTCAACCATAGCATTAACTGATGGATTCATATTATATTTTTCTCACATTTTGTTTGAGCGGTAGGTCCAGTAACACTCACTTCAACACTGCAGCATGGCTCTGGGGCAAGACGTACTGTAGTTGACCCTATTGTTCACTACTTGGCAATAAATGAGCTACATACTGCATTCCATAGCATTTAATATTTATAGCAATCCAATTCTAAAATATATTATACCACAGCACTATTGTATTCCTAAATTTTATTGGTCAGAAGGTGCTAATTAATTTTCTATAATAGCAGCTCAGACAGTAGTGCTGGCTGTCAGGATTACAGTAAAGTTTTCACGGGAATCATTTCTAATACAACTCTGTAATACTCACAGGAACTTATACTGCAGGCAAAAATCAAAAAACAATAATACACAGAATAAAACTAGTTTTAATGGAGAAAACTATGGTAAAACTTTACAATAGCAGAACAAGAATAATCATGAACTAATGCCTGAATGAATACTTATTTGAATATGAACTAGTGATGAGTTAAGGCATGAATTACAAACTAATGAAGAGCTAACCTTAACTATGACATGAGTCTTTTGAATGCATGAGTAAATAATGACCACTTTTAGTACATCTTAGTACATTTGTTAATGTTGTTAATGTATTAGTTAACACATAGGGGTAAAGTAAGTCAAACATTTTTAAATCTAAGTCTAGTTTTAAATGTTCATAGATAATTGCTTCTGATAAATAAATAAATAAATAAATGTTACTGTATTAATTGCATACTCTATAGTCATTAATGTGGTAAAGCTAATTGGAATATTATCTTTGATAAGGTTTTTTTAATGGAAGAAGTGTCTGCTGTGAGCACTGTGTAGTCAGTTTTCATCACAGGAAAGTCTTCAGGTAAGAAAACTTTGTGTGTTCCAGTTTCTTGGCACATGACAAAAAATTACCTTTAAGAAGGAAAAAAAAGGAAAGAAATGGCTGGTTCAAAGCTGCTAAATGTGATAACAGGAACTAAAATCTCAGCTAAGCTATAAGCATTTATACAAATATGTGTCATCTATTAATAAATAAAAAAATGTTCATACACCAGAATATCCCGAAGTGTTTTATTCCTTACTTAACACCCTGTTTCACCCTGTTACCCTCAGATCAAAAAGACCTGAACATAATCTCTGTAATATAAATAGGAGTTTTAAACATGATTTTTCATGCTCATTAAAGTAGTCCTGCCAAGTCCTTAAGGTTTCATGTTGGGAGAAATATTCTTCTTTATTTCTCCAATTTAAATGACTCATTTTGGCCTGAACAGCACATTAGGGTTAATGAAGGCTGCAGATACCTCACTCCTCATGATCCTGCCTTGCCCCTGGCTACAGCTTCATTACGTGATGTAGAGAACCAGGTAAGGGATCTGGAGGAGGAGAGAGTCCTTCATAGCTGGAGGGTGTTTTATACCCTCCACCTCTGCCATAAGGATGGAAAAACAGAGCTTGATTGTGTTGAATATTACCATTTAGTGTAGCGTTCCATGCTTTCAAGCAAGAAAATTAAAGATAACAGAAACAAAGTGTGCTTGTCAAGTACAGTGTATGCATGAATTATTCCAGACAAGCTAGCATATAGGGTAATGATAAAAAAAAAAAAAAGTGCTATTAAAGTCAAGTAGTGAAAGCACATTATTAGCAGTTGGATGTATGACACGGGTAATAAATTTATCTCTCCTTAACCATAAACACCTCTTAATAAAAGAAAAATGTAAATGATATACTCTTACATGAAAGGTATGTGGTGTATTTTTCTTTAAAAGTATTTTTTTCTTTAAAAATAACTTCAGAACTTCACATCACCTCAAACCACCACTTCCCCTCATGAAATGTATAAAATTTAAGCTGCATCTTTACCCTGCTATTTTCATCTAAGCATTTTGGACATAAAAGGGTCATGGATGAATATCAGCAATTTTTGACTCTGCAACTGTTGAAGTGTATGATTTGGCAAATCATCATTCGCTCAGTTTTCACTGTTAGACTGATGCATTCTGACCTTGGGGATGTGGCTATGTGAAAAGACTTTACAAAGTGGAAGCAACTCGAAGTTTTGTTAGGCCTGTCGATTAGTTCATGTTAACAGCGTGATGTATTCGCAGCTGGACATCGAATAATCAACAAGGCATTTCACCTTTATGACTACAAGTGTCTATGTCTTTCTTGCAAATTATGAAACACTCATTAAGTTAGACTTGTCAAAGACAATTGCACTAATCAAAGAAAATCATAAAAACGGGAAGACAGTTTACATTGGCTCATTATCTGGGAGAAACATGACGCCTGCAGCACAGATGTTTTGAGCAACAAAATAATCCCCTGCTGCTAATTACGGCAATTACAAAAGTGTGAAATAGAGCTTTAGCTCACTCTGATGCTGTGGATAACATGGCTTGGTCATTCTGAAAACTAGATGTCATATTAAGTGCTCATTACTTCACTTCCAGGTAGACTATAAGAATACTTTAATAATAATTCTTCTTTCCCTTTGTCCTTGACAAGTCACAGTTGTAGTAAGTTTACCATTAAGCCTTTGGTGCAGTGCTGATACACTGTGCTTGTCAAGTAAACAACTCACAAACTTGTCAGAATTATGCACTTTCTGCTTCTATCAGATAATTCTGTGAAAGCAAGAGGAGATGTCAGGAAGTAAGAATGTTCCTCTATAAGACTCTTCCTTTTTTCATCTCTAGCCTAGCACTCATCAGTCAGGATTAGCTACTCAGTCACTACACTTTAGCCAGTGCTAAACCCTGTGCTCACAATGCCCGAAATACTTTTTATATACTTTCCTAATCTCAACTGTATTGTGTTTTTTTCCAGATGTACTTGAGAGCAGGGTCAGCTATTTTACAGCAACATTGGTGAAGCTGAATATTGGACAATATCTTTAAAATACTTAAAAGTGCAAACTATAGCAGCTGAGATACTACTTAATAGATGTTTAATAGGTTTTTTTTTTTACTACTTCTTCTAAAACTACTATATACACTATAAACACTGCTCCTGCTACCACTACTACTACTACTACAATAATTACTACTATTACTACTACTACCACTAATATAACTATTACTAATAGTATTGCTTCTACTAATAATGCAACAGTTACCTACTACTACAACTATTACTTCTACTAGTAGTATCCAGAGTCTTACATTTTTTTTAAAATCTTACTTCATACTTCTGAGCAAGTGAAGGTTAAGGGCCTTGCTCAAGGGCCCAGCAGTGGCAGCTTGGGTGGACCTGGGATTTGAACTCACAACCTTCCAATCAGTAATCCACTAAGCTACCACATCCCAGACTCAGTATAGATACTACCACTTCTGCTACATCTACAACTCTTAACAACTATTACTGATGTTACGTATACTGCCACTGCTACAAATATTACTATTGCTACTAGTATACAGTAGATATAACTACTGTTACTGCTGCGGCTAGTATAGCTGCTGCTAGTGATACTACTGCCACTTCTATTACTTTTACTACTACTACTACTATACTACTAGTATAGATCCTACTACTACTACCACTACTGCTATTACTACTACTACTACTAATAGTATAGATACTACTACTATTAGATTTTTTAGATTAGATTAAACTTTATTGTCATTACACATGTACAAGTACAAGGCAACGGAATGCAATTCTGCATCTAACCAGAAGTGCGATGAGCAGCAAATGCTTTATATACAGAATGTAGATAATCTAATATGTACAGATAAGGACTATGTATAAATAGGAGCAGTACTATGTAGATAATTACAGTGGGTATATACATTATTATCAACATGATATACAGATGTATGCGCTATGGACATGATATACAGAGTACTATGGATTATTTATAGGTATTACAATATGTACAGATAAGGCAGATATCCAGATAGGAGCAGTATTATGGGGATAATTACAGGTAGATACAGTATATACAGTATATATCAACATGATATATAGGTGTGTGTGCTATAGACATAATATACAGAGTAGTATGGACAGTGTACATATGTGCATAGGGGTTCAGCAGGGGACAGAGTTCAGTAAGGAGACAGCTGTGGGAAAAAACCTTGGTTTACTGGTTTTGGTCCAGAGGCTCCTGAATCACCTTCCAGAGGGTAGAAGTTTGAAAAGACTATGGGCAGTGTTGGAACAGTCTTTAAGAATGCTGTGAGCCTGACGTAGACAGCGCTTCCTCTGGATGTCCTCAATTGCAGGAAGTGGGGTTTGTATGATATGTTGGGGTGGTTTTAACCTCCCATTGCAGTGCCTTGCAGTCGGCGACTGAGCAGTTCCCATACCAGACTGTGATACAGTTAGTCAGGATGCTCTCAATCGTGCAGCGGTAGAAGTTCACCAGGATGGTTGAAGACTGGTGAGCCTTTTTGACCGGACTGGAGGTATTGATGTTCCAAGACAGGTCCTCTGAGATGTGGGTCCCCAAAATCTTGAAGCTGGATACCTGCTCGAAAGCCATTCCTTGATGTGGATGGGGTCATGCGTTCTTCTTTTCTCTCTCCTGAAATCCACAATGAGCTCCTTTGTCTTGTTGGTGTTAAGGAGCAGGTTATTGTCAGCACACCATGTGATCAAGTGTCGCATCTCCGCCCTGTATGCTGTCTCATCGTTGTCACTTATGAGGCCTATCACCATGGTGTCATCTGCAAACTTGATGATGGAGTTGGATCCATACACAGGCCAGCAGTCATGGGTGAAGAGGGAGTAGAGGAACAGGCTCAGCACACAGCCCTGTGGTACGCTGGTGTTGAGTATGATGGTAGTGGAGCAGATGTGGCCTGACCTAACATGCTGGAAAGTCCATGATCCAGTTGTGAAGGGGGGTATTGATGCCAAGATCTCCAAGTTTAGTGGTTAACTTAGAGGGAATAACAGTGTTAAAGGCAGAGCTGAAGTCAACAAACAGTACACGTGTGTGTATGTTGTTGTTGTCCAAATGTGTGAGTACAGAGTGCAACACTGTGGAGACTGCATCCTCTGTGCTCCTATTGCTGTGGTAGGCAAATTGGTGTGGGTACAGTGTGGTGGGAGGCATTTCTTGAGGTGTGCCAGGACCAGTAGCACTTCATGACAATAGGTGTGAGTGCTACAGGGCGGTAGTCATTCAGGCACTTTGGGGAGGGGTGTTTCGGCACTGGCACAATGGAGGTGGATTTGAAGCATGTTGGCACAACCGCTTGGGCGAGGGACAGGTTGAAAATGTCCGTAAAGACCCCTGCAAGCTGCTCAGCACATGCCCTTAGCATTCGTCCAGGGATGCCATCGGGGCCAGCAGCCTTACGTGTATTGATCCGGCTCAGTACATTGTACACATCTGAGGAGGTGAGTGTGAGGGTTTGCTGGTCTGCAGAGGGTGGAGGTCTGGTCGTGATGTCCTTCTCCTTGTTGTCTCTTTCAAAGTGAGCAAAAATATTCATTTAGCTTGTTAAGAAAGGAGACATCTGTGTCATTCAAGGTGGAGTTGCTGGGCTTGTAGTCACTGATGGCCTGAATGCCCTGCCACATGTGTCGGGGGTCAGAATTGGAAGTGTTCCTCCACCTTAAGCTTGTAGCAGTATTTGGCCTTTTTGATGCCCCTCTTTATATTTACCCTGGATGTGCTGTAGGCCTGTGTGTCACCTGATCTGAAGGCGGTGTTGTGGACCTTCAACAGGGGCCGCACCTCCTTGTTCATCTTGATTAGGGTATGTGGTGATCTGTTTCTCTGTAGTAACACTGTCAATGGTGCTGTTGATGTAGTCCAATACAAAAGAAGTGTAGTTGTTAATGTGGGTATGAGTGCCACAGATGGCCTCAGAGGCAAACATACTCCAGTCTGTGTGCTGAAACCTGTCCTGAAGTACAGAGTCTGCCCCTCTGGCCACACTTTGATGGTCCTCTCTGATGGCTTCATACAACTGATGAGAGGTAAATACTTGGGGGTGAGGAACAAAGAAGGTGATCAGACTGTCCTAGGTGGGGGAGGGGGGTCGCAGTGTAGGCTCCAACAATGTTTGTGTAGACCTGGTCTAAAGTTTTGCCAGCTCTGGTATGGCAGGAAACGTCTGCCCGGCCGGGTAGGGTGCGTAGTCTCGAGTGTTCTGGAGATCTTGGGGATGAGTCGAAGGACAGTGAAAAAACTGTCGGAGTTTCATAGGCCGATATCCAAAAGCTCTCGTTGGGTGTAGGATGTTAATGCTAAGCTGTTCTGCGTGAACAGACCCTAGATGAGCAGGAAAAATACTGCAAAATCGCAAAAACTGGGGAGACGCTGAGCCTCGCGCTGTGCACATGCCGCCATCTTGGTCTTAGTACTATTGGTCTGAAGTACTATTGCTACTACCACAACTATTAACAACTATTACTAATGTTACTTATACTGCCACTACTACTACAAATATTACTATTGCTACAAGTATAGATACAACAACATCAACTACTACTACTACTACCACTAGTATAGATCCTACAGCTTCTGCCATTACTGTTATTACTACTAGCACTAATATTATAGATAGCACTAATACTCCAACTACTACAACTATTACTAATGTTATTTATACTGCCACAACTACCAATATTACTATTGCTACTAGTATAGATATAACTACTACTACTGCTGCTATTATAGTTGCTGCTACTACTACTACTATTATTGCCACTAGTATAGAGCCTACTACTACTACCACCACTAAATTTTTTACTACTGCTACTAATAGTATAGATACTACTAAGACTGCTACTACTACAACTATTAACAATTATTACTAATGTTACTTGTACTGCCACTACTACAAATATTACTATTGCTTCTAGTATAGCTACAACTGCTACTACTACTACTAATAATTATAATATATTACTGTTACTTATAATGTTACTACCAATATTACTACAGCTATTAGTATAGGTACTACTACTAACAATTCTACTAGTACTGCTGCTATTACTATTATGTTACCTAAACCATAACTACTACCAATATTAATGTAAATACTTTCATGGACTAATTCTATTACTAGAGCGACTTATACTGCCATTATTAACTAAGGAGTTTGAATGATACAAATGCAGACAGGTAGCACTTGTGAAAAAGAGGTGAAGGAGGTAATTTTACCCCTGCAAAGCCCCCCCCATCCTAAAACAAATAACTAAACCCTTTGTTCATTTCTCTCTCTCTCTCTCTCTCTCTCTCTCTCTCTCTTTCTCTCACAAACTCCAGAGTAGTGGCATTTCCTTATCTCGTGTCACCTTCCCTCTCTCCTGGGAGGAACCTGAAGAGTGTTTGATATCCCTGGATTGAGCCTGGTCTCACCAACAAAATGAGATCTGCAAATGTGCAATCCAAACTTCATGGATAACACGCACTCTCACCTCCTGCTACATTCTCCTAGCTATCAAGTAATGATGCTGTTTTGTTTTACAGCTCCTGTTTTTATAACCTTTGTCAGGCCATGTTTTTTTTTTCTAAAAGGGCTTTTTTCCACAGCTGAATATGAACTGTGGCGTCAGTATGTTATACATGATTTCGTCTCAATTACAATCCTTCAAGCTTTGAGAATCCAAGTAATACACAGATGATTGGAGAATTATTATGCCACTTCTCATTTTCATATTTATATTTCACTTCTGTGAGGTGGCGCCAGCGTATGAGAGGAAAAGGAGCAGGCAGTTCAAACATTTTTGTTTATAATCCTCACCATGAAGACAGTTTTGTTTTCCATCTAGACCTGTTACAAGTGATTTAACATATCAACACACAGGCTGGCAGCCTTATTAGGAATCACATCTGACAAGTGTGTGAAAGACTCTACGCTGGGAGAATTACACAGTGAACCGGAACAAAATCGGGAGTGGGAAGCTGCAAACTCACATGGAATATCCCTTCAGGCTTTGAAAGCTTGATGACAAGTGTGTTTGTGTGTGTGTGTGTATGTGTGTGTGTGTGTGTGTTTGTCACGGCTCACTCTATTCCATGTCTCAGCTGTAAGGAATCCTCCATCCTGACCCAAATATTTCTTTGGCTTTCTTACGTAAAGCATGCCCATTCAACATGCACTACAGCTTTGCTGGAGATAGACACAGATGCTTTTTCTGTCTTGAAAAAAGGGAGGAAAAGGAAATGCGAAAGAAGAATTTGATGAGGGAGATTTCATTTGGGAGTACAGCCAGAGCTGGTCCATTTTATGCTGAGAATTCGAGAGAAAGTCTGTTGAAATGTTGCATATTACGTACACTCACTGAGCACTTTATTAGGAACATCTATACACCTACATCTAATCAGCCAATAGTATGACAGCAGTACAATGTACACAATGATGCAGATACACATGAAGAGCTTCAGGTAATCACATCAAACATCAGAACAGAGAATAAATGTGATCTCAGGGACATTAACCGTGACATGGAGGTTGATGCCAGATGGGCTGGTTTGAGTATTTCAGAGACTGTTGATCTGTGATTTTCACACACAACAGTCTCTAGGGTTTACACAGAATGGTGCAAAAAACATCAAGTGAGCAACAGCTCTGTTGGTGGAAATGAAGTGTTGATGAGAGAGGTCAGAGGAATATGACCAGATTGGTTCAAGCCAACAGTAACTCAAAAAACTATGCTCCATGAGCAGAAAAGTGTCTCAGAAAGACTTATTAATACTGCAATATCCTTCTTGTTGGCTTGAATAAATTTGGTCATTTTCTTCTGACCTTTCTCATCAGCAAGGCTTTTCCACTAACAGATTTTTTTTTTTTGCATTTCACACCATCCTATGTAAACTCTAGAGAGGTTATGTGTGAACATCCCAGAGAGATCAGTAGTATCAGCTTCTAGCCTCTCTCTCTCTCTGTGTGTGTGTGTGTGTGTGTATTCGTGGTGGGTAGGATACAGAGAGAGGAGGTCCACCTACTGCATGTATGTGTGTATGTGTTTGTTCCTGTTAGACATTGAGGTTATATAAAAATACGTATTAGTATGGCCAAATTTCTGTGTTATAAAAGGATGTGTTCTGGATTTGTTATAGGAAACAACATGATGCTGTTAATTACTTTCCTATAACAGTAAGCCCCCAAGTGTGTTCTTTCTTATGCAATAAAGGCTGTATTAACTGCCAGGGTAGGTCAGTGTCTAAAACTACCATTAAGCTGAAGCCTTGTTAGAGAGGAGTTAGTATATCAAGATAGTTTTATTTTATTTCATTACTTTTTCTGGATTTAGTGTTCTGTTACATTTCTTAGTGAAGTGGTTTGTCTCTTTAAGAGAAAGCAAGCTGCACAGCTGCATTCTGGTTTGCTTGCAGGGGTCTGATGGCACACAGGGGAAGACCTGCCAGAAATGAGGCTGAACAAGTACCTGAGTGGCTTTCTTGCAGAGAAATGACCGGATCAAACTGATGTTATGAATGAGAAACCTACATGGCCGGGTCAGTTTAGCCATGTGAGGAGAGTATGATGTCTGATGGTGTGATGGAGTTCTCCAGAGGGATCGCAAGACCCAAGACACACAAGACTTTCTGCTCAGGAAGCCCTAGCTTAGTCTGCTCATATCATCTGTATGATGTGATTGCAGTTGCTGCTAGGTCATAGCATGTAGGAGAGAGTGTGACAGCATGTGCCTTGTGTACACACCCACTCACCCACACCCCCTAGACACACTTTCATACCCACCCTGCTTATGCAAAATGACAGTGTGCTGCATAGAAATTAGGCACCTTTATGGTAATTTCATTGACAAGGATGACTACACTCATATTACCAGTGCATAAATGAGCTTATCTATCAAGCCAGCTGTTGATATTATAGACCATTACTCATTTCTTGTAGTTTTTCAACGCCTTAATGATGATGTTATTTAACTTTGTTAATGTATTTATGGGATGGCTGAACTTATTTACTTACCTGTAAATTCCGCATGGATGAAAATCGAACTATTTTGAACCTGTTTCCGTAGACTCGAAGCATCAGCACCATAAATTTCGAGCCAGGCCGACATTTTGGGGTCTCTGTTTCAGAGGATTCATCTTTGGATGAAGGAAGATAGGTGAATGACTTCTAGGCCACTTTCTAATTCAGAATTCTGGGCCACGTTCTCATTGCAGTAGTGGATAAGACCTGAGGAAAGAGGTTATGGACACTGGACACTTGCTCTTGAGAGGTGGCATGATGTAAACGACCTCTATTTGTTCTGAATCATCTAAAACAAACACATTTGAATTAAACATCAGCAGCACTGGCTCACTTACTGATGGGCTCATTTTGGTAGGAGCCGTGGAGTTTATGGCTGGTGGGAGCCTTTAGGCTGGGCAAACTGTAGAAAGGTTAATAAGAAAAGTACGCTTGTTTGAGACTTTCTGCTGCTGCTTGTTTATATGTGTGTATTGCAGCTAAACCCCAGGTTCCTTGATATTTACCAATATTCATGTCCTAAATTTTAATTATATTATATAAATATTTCATGGCTTCATCCATTTTTCCCTCAGTCTACCCCAGTCCCTGCAGATAAAACATTATACTTCCACCACCATGCTTCACAATCACGATGGTGTTGTTTTGGTGACAGTGAATATTTGTATTCATGCCAAATTACTTGTTTTAATCAGACTACAAAACTTTCTGCCAGCTTGTTGCAGGATCCTTCAGGTGTACCAGACATCACAAGGCACTCCAGATGGACCTGTTTGACAAATGTCTTTCTGTTTCCCATACAGGCCAGATGTGTGCAATATATTTAATATTGTTGTGTGATGCACATGTATTCCTTTGTTGGCTATAAAATCCTGTAGGTCTTTCAAAGGTGCCATCTGGATTCTAGTGGCCTCTCTGACTTAGTGTCTTTTTTTCCGGTCATCCAGATTTGATGGACACTCAAATTACAGTTTAACAGACTGTAGGTAGTGCCATACTTTCCACTTCTTAATGATGGACTTAGTAGTGCTTCAGGGTATCTTCAAAGCCTAGGACATCTTTTTATATCCCTCACTTGATGTGTGCCTGGAGTTGTTTTGGGAGGTCTTTGGAGCCCACTCTGCTGTTGTTTAAGGGATCTTATAGTAAAGGGGTGTATATTTATCAAACCAAGATATCGTACTTGTTCATAAAAAATAAAAAATATATATATAAATACAACATAAGTACGATATCTTGGCATTTATATGTACTGTATATATGTCAAAATAGCTGTGATTAATTTTAATCCCAGTCTACAGGCCAAAATAAAATGAAAGGATGTGTAATTATATTCTATCCACTATATGCTACCTGAAAAGTCCACTAGAAGTCCATATGACTTCTTTTGTAAATGTGATGTAGGTGATGTAAACGTCACCATCTAAATGAATACCAAAGAATAAAGATCATTCTGTGTCTGCTGGAGGTAATTAAGATAAGATAAGATATAAGATAAGAAAAGATAATTCAAGATAAGGTGAGATAAGATAAGGTGAGATAAGATAAGATAAGATAAGATAAGATAAGATAAGATAAGATAGAACTTTATTAATGCCGAATTTTCTTTGCCTGAGACTGCTTCAGATTACAAGAGAAATAAATATAAAGGAAATATAAATGAACAATGAAATAATCTATATATACAAATGTACAAATATAATTTTGTAGTCTGCAGTTAATACTCAGCTCAGTCTGTATGGAATTTCATATGCTCTCTGAGTGTTCTCCAACCCCAAAACACATCTGCCAGTAGATGTATTGGCTATTCTATTGCTTCTCGGTGTGAATATGTGTGTGAATGTATGTGTGCATGCTTCCCTGCATTGGATTGGATTCCATCCAGGGTGTATTCCTGCCCTGTGCCTTGATACTGACTCCTAATCCACTGCAACCCAAGATGAAATGTTTACTGAAGATGAATGATAAGTTACACCCATGAGTATAAGCAACCTGGATGAAGTGGAAATTAACAATCAAATTAATCTGATAACATATCTATCCTGGCAGCTAGATGAAAATGTCATTGGCTTTAGAGCATCGCTGCCTCTCAATTCAGCAAATCAAGGTGATGCATTTTTAGTTTCTATGCAAACGACACCCAAGGGTATGGTCAAACCAAACCGTCTGGCTTGAAGGGTTTAACAAATTATCTATGAGCCCTGACAAAGGCACACCACACACATTATTCACCAGACAGATGGGCTCCAGCTAACTCAATAACCTCCTTCTGAAAAACTCAATTGTAGTTTGTTTGCATAATGGCTTTAAAAACTTAAGCTAGCACAGAAAAAATTAGAAAGGTTGCTTCTTGCTTTTGAATATGAGGTTTTGCAGCCTTCTCTCTCTCTCTCTCTCTCTCTCTCTCTCTCTCTCTTATTCATTGTGCTAGAAGGACAGCTTAATACATATTTTTAGGTTGTTGCTCAACATGCAAGCACAGAGGAATGCAATAATAATAATAAAAAAAATGATACATTAGAGATGCAACTATGGAATACATTATTCAGAATGGGCAGCTAATGTCTTCTAAACAGGTACAAATGCAAATCCGAATGATGTGCACAAGGACCGGGATCCCAAACGCAAAAAAACGTCACATGAGGAGATGGTTTTTACTTTCATGTGGGCGAGCATTGTAAAATGAAGGAACCCGGAAGGATGACGTACAGTAACATGAATGTAGCATGAACATATGGCATCTAATCACTCAACTGCCTGGTCACAGGTTTAACATATAGGTTATTAGTTTGGTTATATTTTGGGAAACAGATAACAGTTAAATATGTTAGTATCACAATAAATAAATAAATAGATACATAAATAAATAACTGCAGGATTATAAAACAGTCTTGGGCATATCTTTTGAGTGATGTAACTGAGGTTGAATAACTGTCAGAGCCAGAATACACATACCATGCCAGTTCGGATTTAAATATTAACCCAAATACAGATGAATATTTGGAACACATACAGATGTGTCATTGTCATTGGTGTTCTTGTCACTACCCTGGTGTTCTCATGTTAGCTGAGAAAAGATTGCGGTGTTTCAGGCATATTTTACCCTTACCTAAAAATCAAGCAGTGATAAGTGTGTAAATAAAAATATAATTAATACAAATACAGCACGGTGGATGTTTTCATTTCTAAGGAAGAACAATCTGAGCTTACCGCAAACGACTGAAGACAACAGATATCAGAATCCGTTTTGTGTATTGCGACTGGTGGTATAATTGCAAGTTTTTTCCCGCATTGATATCTTTCTCCATTCCCTACAGATAAGAAACATAACCCCAAAACATTACGCTTCCACCACCATGCTTCACAGTCAAGTATGGTAATGTTTTGGTGACAGTCAATATTCTCAAGGCACTCCAGTCAAAACTTCACAAAGGCACTCCAGATGGATCTTTTTGACTAATGTCTTCCTATTTCCCCATACAGGCCAGATGCTTGCAATATATTTAATATTGTTGTGTGATGCACATGTATTCCTCTGTTGGATATAAAACTCTGTAGGGCTTTCAAAGGTGCCATCTGGATTCTAGTGGCCTTTCTAACCAAATGTCTTCTTTTCTGGTCATCTAGATTAGATGGACGTTTAGAGTTTAGCAGACTGTAGCTAATGTCATGCACTTTCCACTTCTTAATTATAGACTTAGCAGCGCTTAAGTGTAAGTTTATGGCAAGAAGACAAAAGATATCAGAAACCATTTTGGAAATTGCAACTGCTGGTATTATTACAAGTATATTTGCCATTGAAATCTTTTCATTATAATTGACATTATAATTCTCATAATATTATATATAAAATGTAATGTCACTTTAATAGTAACACCTCTACAATTTAGCATTTATCCACTTATCCAGTCAGCATCACCACAATGCATAACATGAAGACCTTTAGGTCATAAAATATGAAACATCAGAAGGGGGAAAAAGTGTGATATCTGTGACTTGACATGGATGTTGGTACCAGATGGGCTGGTTTGAGTATTTCAGACAGCGATCATCATTTCTTTTCTTTTTTTTTTTTAGACAGATTGGTGTGAAAAGCAAAAAACAGTAAGTGAGCAGCAGTTCTTGCTACATGATTGTTCAGAGGCCAAAAAATGGAGTTGTCACACTCCACAGTGGTGGTTAATGACTGATACGAAACTAGATACTCAGGGCTTTAAGGATTTGTAGTTTTTTAAATAAGTATTTCTGTTTTTACCTTGTCTACTAGGGGCAACATTTTCACAGGAAATAAAAATATAAATAAAACATAATAATAAAACATTTTATTCACACAAATGTTTATATCTTAAAAGATGGTGGTTTCAAACCCACTTCTGCTCTCTAAGATGCCCTAAGTGCTTGTTCCCAAGCATCTAAAGAATCTTTAGATTCTCAATATGATCAAAACAGACGTTAAAACCTGATAGTCAACCTGATTTCATATCAGACATGCAATGATAAAATAATTCATTTGTTTATACTTATTGAAAATGTCTGATTGTTGATTTCCATTGGAAACACAGTATACTGGCAAAGGGTTAAGAGAAGCCATGCTATTGATGTAAATCATCCAAAAAAATCTGAAAATTTGTCAATTCTACTTCTAGAGTCTTGCCTTATGACTATATAAAAATGTAGGTGTCTGATTCAGTACAGTGTCATACCACTTTTTACATTTTTCATCATCCTACTTTCCATACTGATGGTCATATATTATTGGAAAGGATCAGCAGAGAGAGCAGCGGCCAACAGATGGTGCTTTAGTCAAAGCAAAACGCTGCCTGTTATCTGACTGCTGCTTGTTATTACTCACAATCGTTCGCAGTCATAACAGGTAATGTAATTACTGCCTGTAATGTGTTCAGCTGGCAGAGCAGCGTCTGTTTTGCCCAGCTTATTTTATGATATGCAATGGTCCCCCATCCCACACACAGACACGGACGACAGAGAGAGAGAGAGAGAGAGAGAGAGAAAAAGAGAGAGAGAGGAATCGATGGAGGGGAGCCCTCACAAAGGTGCTTTTTTTAGCAGGCTTCAGGGGATGAATGAAGCTGATGACTGGATAAGCGTGGAATGGTCAGATATTGACAGGGTGGTGGTGGAGCTCTTGGCCGAGATGGACGTCGCCCAGATGGATGTTTGTTATTGAGGCTAAACGAGTATTACAGTGGCCTTGCTGCATCCTAAATGAGTAATCACACAGAAGAGTGGCTTGCCTGCTTGCAGAGGCTTGTCTGCTTTGGCGCAACACCAATCAACACGCATTGTAGCTCTTTTTTTTATTTCTCTTCTATTTTTAGCCTACTAGCTTACTGCATCACGGCTTCAGAAGGGAAAATTTGTAATAATTTGCTCGTCTCGGTTTGCATGCATATCTGAATTCAAATGCTCAAATATGGGAATATCTGACACAATATCTGACAGTTTTGACCTTTTGTGGACATTTGTCTTGACCCCATTAGGAACATTGCTTTAAAAACAAACAAACAAACAAACAAAATCCCAAAGATTATCTTTTGGTTACTAAGATCAGGTATAGATTTAGTTGGCATAGTAGTAATTGTGTCAGTCAAAGATCCTTACAAGGATAGTACGACAAACGTGTGTGTGTGTGTGATAGAGAGAAAGAGAGAGAGAGAGAGAGAGAGAGAAAGCGAGAGAGAGAAAGAGAGAGAGAGAGAGGGAGAGGTAAGTCTAAAATTGAAAACAACCATTTTATAATAGATTTTACAAACAACATATATGTTCAGTGCATAAGATTTAATATAATTATAGCTAATATTATAATTCTTACACATGCTGTTGCATTCATGACTAAATACATTAATTTTCACAATGCCACATGGCAGTAGGCTGACAGACAGATTTGGTTGTAGATTTGCTCTTGATATTGGGAAAAAAACCCCAGAGATTATGATGAACAGTTAATCATGCCACTGTTTTAATCAGCGCCACTTCAGAGCTTCACATTTTTAATACTTGACTATGTACCCAAAAATAAAAATGTGCATTTTAACCAGTTAGGCCTTAAAATGAAAGATAATTCATTACAAAATATTCTATTTATTTTATTATTGAAAAAGACATGTGAACAAGTAACACTTGAAAATGAACCAGTCGCAGTTAATAATGTATGAATAAAAAGAATGGATTTTGGAAGAAAACTTTTTTTTTTTTTTAAAGCTGTGAATTTATTTATTTAACATTAAAGGAAGATATCAGGGCAATGCTCTGTATGTTTTCTGATATGGTAGAGTCTTCAGGTTTACTGGTAACATGGCAGGGTGTGTTTTTTTTTTCCTTAATTGCTTTGAGAGAGAGAGAGAGAGAGACAGAGACAGAGAGAGAAGTTGGTGAACGAATAACTGACTATTGCTTCTGTAAGTAATAACACGAATTAAGCTGTCTTGTAGATGATCCACAATAAAGAGAGAGATAGAGAGAGACAGAGAGAGAGAGAGAGAGAGAGAGAGACGCTGGTGAACGAAGGACTGTTTATTGCTTCTATAAGTAATAACAGGAACTAAGTTGTCTTGTGGATGATCCACAATATTAAATGTAATTAAAATCAGATAAAAAGCATGACACATTGTTCATTAATAAATTAAAATTGTAATCTTTGCCAAATTGCTGTGGTAGAAGATGGAATATAATATTTCTACACACACTGTTCTAGGAAAATAATCAACTACAGGAAAGTAACAGCATCACACCTAAGTTTTATTCCTTACATAATGTATGACATCCACACCGTGATCTATTGGATTTAAAATTGTTTTCTCAGCAGCAAAGCCTAGACCTAGAATATGCACTCTACTCCTGGCATGTGTCTGTGTGTGTGTGTGTGTGTGCAGCTTTAATACATCAGCACTTCCGTGTGGCAGAGATGGAGCGAGAAGAAGACATCAGGGTAATAAGAGTGAGAGAGGTAAGACATGACACTCTGTAGATGAGTGCGATAGCGAAGGGTGAATGAGTAAGGGAGAAGGGGATGTGTGAGAGAAACAAGGAAAGAAGTAAAGAAAGAGAAGGATGTTCTCTTCAGGCACAACTCCAGTGACTTATCACTTCATTTCGAAGACTCATTACTGCAATCCCTTATGTCCAACAGGCTGCAGAAGCAGCACTACTCGCTCCATAAAGTCTCTGAATGATAATAGGCAGGCACAGTGAGCAAGCTACAAAACATAGCTTATAACAGACTTCTGGAAAATAAACCTATGATTATAGAGCAGATTAGAATTCTCTGACAGTGTGTGTGAGTGTGTGTAGAGAGCACTTTGCACACTATTTCAGCATATTTATGCTATGTTGTTCCATTTTGATGTTCATACCATATTCCTAGGCAGTGTGTCTTCTAATTCCCATAAAAACAGCGAATTGCTTCCATTCGAACTATTTAAAGCGTCAAGCTAAGTGCAAAAGTTCATCCATGAAATATGACGGATGAATCCTCAACATAAAGCATGATGATCATCTCTTCAGTTTTAACACCAGAAGATATCACAAGGCTTTGCAGCTTTACAGAAATCCAAATGTAGATTTAGATCCCTAATGACAAAGCCAAGGCAACTTGAACAAAGAAATCTTGAGAGGGAGACGTACCTGTCAACCTAACTTTAAAGTAAATCTGATACTTTATCATATTTATGATAGGTGATGGAAAACCTGTAGAATTTAGTAAAAAACCTTGAGAAAATGTTCTCCACACTTTTCCATCTCTCATTTTATCGTCATTGTCTGTGTAAAATAGGAATGACCGCTTTTCAAACTGACACATCGTCATCTCAACAAACAAACTGTAGGCTGTGAGAAAGAGCGGGAGAGCGAGAGAGAGAGAGAGAGAGAGAGAGACAGAGAGAGAGAATTACTCTTAAGTGCTATGCCCCATATTGTACAATTGTGTAGCTTGCTTTCCACTCTTGAGTACTTGATGCGTTATCACAATTGTGACACTGCCTGTCACTGTTTAATTTCCATCTCAGGAGTGCAGTGAGTGTGTCAGTCCTCATACTCATTCTTTGGATCTTCATTTTAATGTCCAACACTTCTGACACTGTAATCTTTACATCATTCCTCACACTTTACGAAATGCATAGTACAAGTTTAGCTTTAAATTCTCCATGCTGTTGAACTTTGCATTTAGCAGAAAGGTTTGTCTCATGTATTTGGGTTGTTAGTGGCTGCTTAGAATGCGCCATTATATGTTTGGTGTGTGTACAAAATGAGCTTTAGCTAAATGAGTAAAAATGGCTAGTTGTGTCTGGTGAAGCTTAATAAGTTATTGAGGCCAGTGATGACTCAGTACCAGTATTTGGGCAGTATTTTTACTTTTTATATTTAAAATTATTTTACTTCTTGTTTTGAGGGCCTCCTGGTGGTCAGGAGGCAGGCTCCTGCACTCTCGCCATGGCCCAGGTTCAATTCTGGGGAAGGGAGCTACAGCCACTGGAGTTTTAACTCTCAGTGCTGGTCCTAAGCCTGGATAACATGGGAGGGTCGCGTCAGGAAGGGCATCCGGTGTAAAAACCTATGCCAAATTAAAACATGCGGTCCAAATGATCTACTGTGGTGACCCTGAACAGCGAGCAGCACAACAGAACAGAACAACAAGAAAAACAGCAACAACAACTTATTGTGTTATAAACAGTCCCCTGGTGGTCCAGTGGCAGGATCCTGCTCTTTCATTTCCACAGCCTGGGTTTGATTCCTGGGCAGAAAACTAACCCAGCAACTGTGGGATTAACTCTCAGTGCCGATCCCATGGCTGGGAAAATGGGAAGGTTGCGTTAGGAAAGGTGTCTGGCGTAAAACCTGTGCCAAATCAAATATGTGGACCAGATGATCTGCTGTGGCAACCCATTAAAAGGGAGAAGCTGAAAGAAAAACAACAAGATATTGTGTTGAAAACAAAAGTCTTAATGATTACAGCAGAAGTTCTACTCTACTGTATTTGAGATTTTTCACTGAAAAGGCTGAGATGTGAATATAAACTGTTTTTGGGAAGCTCACTCTTTAGGGTATTCATGTGCAGTTTTACATAAAATTTAACCAGTTTTGGAAAAGTTTATGTGTGAAAAAAGAAGCAAGTCTGTGATGTGCTTGTTGAACATCCCATTCTAAATTTAGTCCCCCTTTGCTCTTATAATAACCTCCACTCATCTGTGAAGGCTTTCCACTAGATTTTGGAGCATGACTGGGAGGATTGGTGATCATTCAGCCACAAGAGCCTTAGTGAGGTCAGGCACCGATGTCAGACGTGGAGGCCTGGCATGCAGTCTGTTTATCCCAAAGGTGTTCAGTTGAGGTCAGGGCTTTGTATAGGCCACTCAAGTTCTTCCACAACAAGCTTGGCACGGCATGTTTTGGAGCTCTCTTGGAGAACTGTCACGTTTGAAACATATGATAGATAGATAGAATAGAATATGGATGATGTAGGAATAGAAGATTATGAACACGATAAAGGAGACGATAAAAAAATGCATATTTCCGATACAGACAACAGCAATGTCTGAACACAAGGATCACCTTATTTCCCATGCACAGAAAGAAACACAAGAACCTGGCAACCATGTCAACAGTGGCAGAAATGGCAGACAACAGAGAAATATAACAGACTTGATCTCAAGAAGACGGTGTGTGCTATCTGGCAGAATTATAACATATACACCAAGCCAGCTAGCAGAGTTCAAACAGAAATGTCAGCAAGAATGTGCAGGCGTGTGAGCTAAAGGAGGCCGAATACATAACTAATACGATCCAAAGGCTGTTCAGTTGGAGGCAGTTCTAAAGGCACAGTGTGGGCATATAAGTTATATAAAGAAAAAAACTCTTCAGGATATCAAGATTATGTTACAGGAAAATAATCAGTGATGAGGTTGTGTGATATGAAGGCCAATGTGATATGTGGTACCACCAAAAAGTTACAGCTTGTCCTGAAGTGCTTTATTTCTTTTATACTACAGCAATTTGGCAAGATCTAGAATTTCCATTGACAGGCTATACATTTATCAATTTATAGATTATATATTTATAGTTCATAGTTTACACAATGTTGTGGAATATCTGCAAAATATATTGTCAATTATGTCATATTTTCTATATCTGTTCTTCACCAGTCTCTCTCTCTCTTTCTCTCTCTCTCTCTCTCTCTCTCTCTCTTAGCTGATAGGTCAGTAAAAAATACAGTGTGTCCAAATATATATATATCTTCTGGTCTTCTGATCACATGTACCTGCACACATCCCTCTCACTCACTCACTCACTCACTCACTCACTCACTCACTCACTCACTCACTCACTCACACACACACACACACACCCACTCCTGTGCATCTCACTTTGTTTTTCTGTGATTGCTATTCTGATTTTTGAACTTTCTGACCGTTTCGTCAAAAAAATTACATGTTTGTGTTTGCTTAATTTGCTCTGTTTGTTGATCGCCTGACCCATGCCTGTGTTTGACTCGGTTCTGTCTCACTTTCTTAATTTCTCTGCCCTGATCTCATTAAACATCCATAAACTGCACTTGCATCCATCTCCACTCTCATTACCTGAGAAGGTGGCACATCCATTATACAAGCCCCTGTGACGGGGTTATTACTTTAGAAACAATAAGTTCAACAGTGAGTAAATTAGGTCATTTAGGCTGCCACTGGAACTACTGTCAGTGAGCTGCTCTTAAAGAAAACTAATCAACGACTACCGACCAATCGCAATGGAGCACTCAACGGATCTATGAATATTTAATAGGAAGAAGTTCATTTTATTTTGGTTTTCGGTGTGCATTTTTTAACATATTTTTAAAGAATGAAATAGCTGTAAAACCAAACACACTAAACCTTGTTGCTACAAAATAAATGAATGAATACTTTCTCGTTTATTCTTAATTGCCCTGTAAACTTTGGCACTAGGCTTAATCTTAGCTTGAAAATAAGTTATTACTCTAAGGTGAAAGATCTGATGGTGTCTTGTTGGTCTGTGAACTTAATGCGCAAACAGAAGATCTAGGAAACAAACAGACAAACAGAAATAACCCAGTCTGTGCTCATTCTGTGCTCAGTGCGCTAAACACACACTGCAAATCCCTTTTGTCCATGCAGAGAGAATTATGGACTCAGGAATGCTTACGCTCAGATGCATGACAGCAAGCGGTTTATAAAAATAGCCTGGATCACTCAGCACATGCATGCCACAGGCATAGAAATGTGTGTGTGCTTGTTTATGTGTCTCCGGCTCCTAGTTTAGAATAAAAAATTCTGCAGCAATGAATGAATGTTTTTTTTTTCCTGACAGGATCAACCAGCTTGTTTTCTCTATGACAGACCAACTTCTCTGTGAGAGGGCTTACTGTGTATTAAAACATAGCAGTTCATGGGGCAGAATTAGTGCAAACATATTGAGCTGTAGGTATATTTGAAAAATGCACGTGCAAAAAAAAAAAGTGTGCGCTGTGATACATACAGTATATTGCAGGCTATATTTTAGAAACATACATTAGAATCACGTCAAGACAGTGATTAAAGAGTGCTGTTTGTCAAGCCGTTTACCGCACAACATCTTGGAGACTTTGTGAAGGCGCCCCGAGGAAATTTTGATTTCCTTGATGGATTAACCTGGTTCCAGGATGCCTTTGAAAATTCTTTCATTAGTAATATGCCATGCCTGCGGATACAAGCCAGTACAAACCCCTGTGGATGCTGACAAACAGACAAGACATACCTGAGAAAAGAAATACTGCTACTGAAAAAAAAAAAGAAGGAAAAACACTCATAGCTGGTTTACTTTTAGAAGTAGACAAAACCCTATGATAAAACCATGTAACAAAATGGTAATGCTGAAAATCTGCACAAATATCGATTGTACTCAATGTAAATGATTTCTTTATTCAGATGGTAAAGGTGCTTTGTGCTGCATTCTTAACCTTCTTCTGTTTTGGTGAAATTTGACCAATTTTAACTTTTCACTAAACGCTTAATGACTTATCCAGACTCCGAAGCTAAAATGAATGCTATTTTTGTCATTGCATTTGTGTAGTTTTTTCAAATTTTCTACATCGGTGGTGTTCAGGTCAGATCTGACTGGTGTAGAAAACAAATTGGTCAGAATAAAAAACAACAAAGACAAAATATTCTCTCTCTGTCTGTTGTACACACACGCTCACACTCAAATAATTTCATGTATGTAAGGGTTTTTCATCATAAATGTTAATGCAACAAAATGTGATAATGGATATTTATTAATAGATAATATATATAAAAAATTTATATAAAATGTATTATTATTATCCATCCATATATCTATCTATCTATCCATCCATCCATCTATTGTTTATAGTGCTTATTATACACAAGTTCATGGAGACCCTGAAATCTTTCCCAGCGGACTCAGGGGACACACTGGATGGGGTGCCAAGACATCACAGGGCACACACACTCACACAATTTAGAGATGCCAGTCAGCCCACAGCACATGTCCTTGGACTTACAGAGGAAACTGGGGGAAAAAACCTTGGGGAGGAAACATGCAAACTCCACACATAGGGCAGAGGCAGGAATTGAACCCCTGCAAGGCACATGTTAACCACTAAGTTATTATTATTATTATTATTTTTATTATTATTATTATTATTATTATTATTATTATTATTATTATTATTTTATACTTGAAAAGGGTTATATTATGTTTTATTTATTTATTTTTATTTTTATTTTATTTTTGTATTTAAATAAAAAGGGAAGGAAAGGAAAGAATAAAAAAAAAATTAACATTAAAATTTTATTAACAAAATGAGCAAAACCAGCATTCATCCAAATATTTTCCCATTTCAACATTTACAATCATTTTAACTAGAATTTACTCAGAGCCTATTCCTGGGAGTATGAACAACTATGTATTTGTAGTATAGTCTTCTATTTGAAATATTGCACTTTTCCAAATTTCTATTAATTCATTCATCCATCCATCCATCCATTGTCTATACCCACTTTATTCCTAATTAGGGTCACTGGGGCTCTGCTGGAGCCTATCCCAGCACACATAGGGCAAAAGGCAGGGGTTACACCCTGGACAGGTCGCCAGTTTAATGCATTCATTATCAATAAAATTATATTGTATTGTTGTCATATAGACATTCTCTGCATCTGTCTGTGGTTTAGTTAAGATTAATCCTGAAAAGTCAATCAAGTCACTATAAAAATATAATAAAAAAATCAATGAAAAATTCTTTATGCTTTTTCGCTTACATTCAGATGCAATATCTGTAGTTTTTCTTCAGCTGTTGTAGTGTTTCAGGTCATGAAAATGCTTTTGCTTTTAGTTCTGTTAGTGATAATGAACTGCAAATTAAAAAGAAAAGGATAGGGTTTGTACTGAAGGTTGGGTTACCAGCATAATCCGGATGATGGCTAATTAAATTGCATTTGGTTGTTGGAATTTGTTTAAATTTTATTTGATTTCACGTTGGTCTCACAGCCTCAAGGCCTCTCTATGATTAATTGATGCTGAAAGTGAAGCAGCTTTTTAATCAACTGATTGCATTGTCTACAAGATAATGACAACAACTTTTAACATAATGATCTTTCTGTATGTGTGCGTAGGAAAGAGAGCGAGAGAGACTGAGAGAGAGACAGAGAGAGACAGAGAGGGAGGGAGAGAGGCAGTAAAACAGGAAGGATAGAAAGCCTTAGTCTGATGGACAGACAGAATGGAAAGTGGTGTCTGAACTGATGCAGAAAGAGTAAGAAAGACAGAAAGAGGACAGAGAGAGAAAGTCAAGTGCAGACTGCGAATGTGAAAGACAGTGGGTGGGAATCTGAGCTAAGGGAGTTACACACACACACACGTTCGTTCTGTGATTTGACCCTGTAAGTCTTTTCTCCCATGCCTTGTCAAACAGACTAAATGTAACATTCCACTACAGATGTAACCGAATATAAATGATTGAACTCGGTATTAACACATAATACACAAATCCAAATACCATCACAAATACAAGGTCTAGTATTAATCTTTTAGGAAGCTTGACAGAAAGTTTTATAGGGCATCTGGAGGGGGGTTTGGGGCTGCATAACTCAATAAAAAAGTTGTACAAGTAGCAAGATTTTACTCTCTTTAATTTGAATGTAGATGTTGATGAGCGATCAAATATAAAACTTGTGGGACAAAGAAAGAGCTTATTCATTAATATAAATGTAAATGATCCATTTATAGCAATGCTTTTACAGCTTTCATTCATTTATTTATTTTTCATTCACAAACAGAATTTCTACCTGAACTCTATTTCCAGAAAAAAGAAAGAAATAATAAAGAATAATGAGCAATTCTGCTTTAGACCATGCTCACTTCAGCTTTAATGCTACATTTATGACCAACTTGGAGGCTTCCCAGCAGGAAAGCTCCAGTTGTACGGCTCTCCGTCTCGTAAATTCCTACTCGGAAAGTCGGAAAGTTTTCCGAGTGCTATTCACAGTAAATTACATCTACTTTACGAATTAATAAAGCACTAACTAAACAACTCTTTAATTCCTGCTCTTTAATTTGTAGACATCTCACAGTGAATATTTATTTTATGTCCTGCTGAGTTCATGCGAACACTCTGTGGAAATTAAAAGGTTTCCAATTGTTGTGAATGCAACATTATCTCTAATACACATACAGATGTAAATATTTGGAGCGTTAACATATACTTAACGGCATGGGATCAAATCCGTCTTGAAGTATGCAATACTTTAATACAGTGACCCATTTTATGTAATGGAATAGAATAATTCTTGTCTTTTAAATAAAAAATAAAAAATCTAAAAGCGGATTTACAGACATCAGTGCATTACCCCCCACTGAGCATGCCCAGGGCAAGGAAAACTCAATAGAATGAAGCTTAGCAGGAAGAAACATTGAGAGGAACGAGGACTCAGCAGGGGTAACCTATCCTCCTCTGGCCGGAGCTGGAATTCATTAGGGGATTTTTTTGGCTGACATAAAATTGTCTCGGAATTCTACATGATATGAAATAGAAGTAGTGATAATGATAACACTATATTAGTTATTACAGGAATAGTTAAGAGACACTTTGGCCGAAGCAGTCAATCAGTGAAACTAGGCAGTAACTTGTTGGCATCCAGATTACAGATCTTGAAATATATTGCAATGTTCTTTCGAAAGTCTGTCAAGTCATATCAGTCCTGTAAAGTCATATTGTATACACATGCTCAGTAGCAATTAGTCAATTTGTGTATTATTGTCAGTTGATCGGTGCTATTATTCTTAGACAGGTTACTGGATTTGTTTTGTTCTCTCTATAGAACTTTAGGGAATTATGGACATGGCCCTGTGCGGTAGATTTGAGAGATGAGGATGTATTATTGTACACTGGGTATACTGCTGTCTCACAGCTCCAGGATACCCATTTTGATCCTAAGCTCAGATTACGGTTTGTGTGGATTTTTTTTCTCTCCCTGTGTCATTGTGGGGTTTATGAGGGTCATCCCCCAATTCCCAAAAACATGCTGGTAGGTGGAACTCCAAATTGCCATTAGGTGTGTGTGTGGTGCCCTGTGATGGACTAGGGTCCTATCCAGGCGCTGGATAAAACACAATAAACCCCAAGTAGGCTAATGTGATTACACAGGAACACACACACACACACTGTTTGAAAGACACCATTCATGCCTCCTAATTTTTTTTTAATCAAGTCTAATCATGCCTTGTCTCTTCTAAATAGCCAGCGCATTAAACAGAAGAGCTGTGTTTGCTTTTAGCCAGCACTTTCCTTCAAACCAATGAAATCTACTTTCAAGTTTGGAATTTTCTTATTTGTCTGGCGGTTAAACAAATGTTAATTAGCTTCTTTCAAGAGATAAATGCTTGAAAGGAGCATATTTATCTGTCATCATGGGATTATTGGCAGATAACTTGCAATCTTGAAATTAAGATTATAACTTGCAAGCTTGGAATTAAATAAAAAGTGTCCAGAAATTGGTGCAATAATCATATATTTTAGTTAATTTATATTATAATGGAAAATATTGAGTAAATATTACTATATTCAAGAAATTTATACTTAAAGCCATTTTAATGTCAAAGTGTAAAAAACAAACAAAAAACAGCTTATTTGTTAACAGCAAATAAGACATTGTGGATGACACAATTCCCACCTTATTTTTTCTTTATTCAGCCCCTCTAGTCCATTTATACCAACCGACCCTGCATATGAGAATGTGTGTGGCATGAAATACGCCTGGATTGAAGCTCCTCGCTGCTGAATGCTTTTTACAGTTAATGATAAAACCTAAAGTACCAAAAAGAAAATGTGCACTCTGACATAAAATATATGGCACGTCCCTCTGTCCGTGCCCTTGAGGAGCATTTAAACTGAAGCTTTTTGATGGCATCCAATGAATCAAGCACCAAAGTCTTACAAGATTACTTCCAACCTTCCAAGATTGATGTCTTACCACAAAACAGAGCATCAACGCAGAGCAGGTCTCTGTGAACGCTTCCCAATGTGTCATCTACCTATTGGATTAAGATCAAGACAAAAGGGAACCAAAGAGATGCATTTGATGTACAGAAACAGCTTGTAATTATAGTATAGTCAGCAACTCTTCCTCGAATCAAGCACTGCGCCTAGGAATGAACGATGATATCGCTTGGAAGATGGGACATTTTAATCAGGCAAGCTCACATTATTAACACAACCCAGATGCCAAGAAATAACAGCATTATGAAATGTCAGACAGCACTGTTATTAAAACCAAACTATAATTAGTCCATAAAATTAGACATTAGATAGAGGAATAGATTAGATAGACATTAGATAGAGGCCTTTTGGTGTGCTCCTAAGAGCTGGATCTGTCACTCTCTGACACCCTTTGGCTCTGACGAGGTAATTTGAAGGCAATTTAGAAATGAATATAAAGCTCAGGCACTTTACCAATTAACGATTACTTCTTATTTTCAAAGCAAAACTTTCCAAGGTGAATTATTAAGGCTTGTCAACACTGCAAAAAAAAGTCTATTGTCTGGGACAAATCAGGTTGATTTATATTTAATTACTTCTGATAAGATCAGACTGTAAGCACACTTAAATGTCTAGATGGGTTTGAAAACCTTCCAACCTTAAACATGGCTCTTTTTGTATTTATTTATTTATTTATTTATTTATATCAAGGCTTGTCACTGCCTTTGCTTTGCTATGTAAATGCTTTTAGATAAGGTGTTTCCTCACAACTCATTAATTCGATGAATAATAGTCAGTAGCCTAATCAATCACTTGGAGCCACTGAGCTAAATATAATCCAAAGTTTATTAGATCATGGGGTATGCACAAAGTAAACTGCTGGCACTGGTTGATTCATAGCTTTTGGAAGACGGCCTGTCAGATCTCCAAGATGGCGCCAGCGCCTAGCCTAGCGTCATCGTCTACTCTAATTAATAAGCAGATGTGTTTATCTACATGGGAGTTTCTGGCTAATTTCTCCAGTCAATTGTTTGGATTGCAAGACAAGGATTTGACAGAATGTAAATTACAATGCTTTGAAACACTATGATTGAACCCACTGTATTACAATAATGACTTGTCTCTCTTTAAGGCTTGCAGATTGAACCCAGGGCACTGGAGAAGTTTATATGCACAAACTTTCACAGTCAAATGAAAATCCGGTATTTTTATTCATGAAGGTCAAATGCACATGAATAAATTCAAGCATAGCTGCCTTCCTTCATTTTGCCAGTATTCTCTCAGATCATTTCCATCAAAATGGCTCAAAGAAAAGTGAGCTTCACATAGAGAAAAGAGCTCCTCAGAGCTTGTGACACAAAATACGTAGTTATGCATTCCATGTCATGTGCTTAAACATGCCCGATCGGGTAAGAAACCAGTGAGGAAGCGAACAGCATGCTTTTAGTGCTAGAATGACGGACAATTGCTCAGTAGAGAGATTCATCCAAATGGGCCAGACAGATGAAAAGACCTGTTCAGCGATAACCCATTCAAGGAGTGCTCACGTTGATTTGATTCCTTCAGGTTACCGTGCCTACATCACTCCGCCATGAAACACCTCATATAGAATATACTCACTACTGGGTGGGTTGTAAACCTGTCGTGAAACACACTTAAAGACTTCTAGCATAAGTAGAAAGATACTTTTTCTTTTTATTTGACGGCCAAGCATACGCACCAAAAAAAGAAAAAAAAAAAAAAACTTCGAGAATTTCATCTAAAATAACATAAATATTTTAGCATGGAGCTAGTCTGAGTACTGGCCAAAGGTACTTTTCTGCAAGCTTAATACATTTGTAAACAAAAGGAACCGTTCTGGCCCAATCTGTCTGGTTGGCTGAATTCTGGTAAACACTGAGGAAATATACTGCACAAAAATGACCCAGAAGCAGTTTTATTGCCCTTGCTAGCTATTCTAGCCAAAAGTGCTTATTACGTTTTGATCAAATTTTTTATTAAGGCACGTGCATCAATTTAGTGTGTAATCAGACACCGGCTGCGACATTATGAACAATACTCATGAAAACAGAGAAAACTGCTTACACAAATTTTTTTTCATGTTTAAATGACCCAGTAAAAAGACACCAATAAAAGGATTTGTAGCCAACAGAACAAAACTGACCGAATTATTACTCTGCACTATCATCACTCTAGTGTCAACATGAACAGCGGTCGCTTGGGTAAAGAGACCATGATGAGGTTTGTGTTTAAAATCTGCTAGTGACTTTTAGCTCAGGTGATGAGACAACGACTAATATGGATGAAGCTGATAAACAAAATGAGAACTCATTTCTCATTGTAAACTTTAAAAATGGTCAGTAAGGTTGTTTTTTCAAAGTAGATTAGGCTATAAATATAGAGGTATCAGTGGAATTGGAATGAAATCTCCTTCTTTTTGTTGTTTATGGGAGTAAACACAAAACTTTCCACTGCTAGAAATGCCATGGGCTCTATTATTGTACAGGTGTAAGCGTAGCTTAATGGCCATATAAGATCATTTTTATCTGTTTTCATCCAGTTGCTAATTAATCAGCCAGAAATGAACATGCTTATGGTGAATTGGGGGGAGAAGTGGAACAGATGAGTGCTGCTCATTCAGCTGCATAACAGCAAAGCTGCTTTTGTTGGACGGGTCCAGATAACACAAGAGTGGCCCATATTCACAGCCTTCTGGTCAACATAACACCATAGACTGACATCAGTTGAGTAGTTTTGTTTAGTTTTTATTGCCTTGATTTCAAGAAAGCACATGCTGTGCAGTTTAACCTGCTTTATCTTCAGAAACATTAATTAAATGTAATTGCAGTATAGCGTATATGAAGAGAAGTGCAAAAAAAATAATTAAATTCATGAGACGAGGGGAATAACAACATATAGATATAAACAAATTTAGTCAGTTACTGTCTGTGGTGTAGCAACAGAAAAATCTTGTTATAAAAGAACTTGCTTTTCTCACCATGCATCAAAATGTTCTTTTGGCAGGCATCTGGGTCTCAAGCAGAAGAGAAGACATTTTTCTCTCTCTTTTTTTTTTAATAGGAAAAAGTAGGAAAAGTATATATTCTTTTTCACTGAGGCAACTACATACATCTTTTCTAACTGCTGCTCATGCTGTGTCACAAGGCAGTGTAACACAATCAGAGGAAAGCAATATCCACCCTTCTTCACATACATGAGCTCATATACGGCCATGACTGGCGTCACCGTGATTGACAGGGGAGGGGGTATGTCATCCCTCCTGCACAAAGAATAAGAGAGCCAGAGAGCACATATTTTGTGGTGTCACTTGAAACCAAAAGGGAATTTAAAATAATAATAATAATAATAATAATAATAATAATAATAATAATAATAATAAATAATAAATAATAAAAAAGGAAGAAAGAAATTTAAAAAATCACAGACATCACCATGACATGCAGAGAAAAATAAATAAATAAAGTGAAATATAATAAGATAAAAGAGATTAGATCAAATAAAAAGTACAATGCAAATAGCTGTACAAAATAGAATAATGTAAAACGGCATAAAGTGGAAGACAAATAGACAAAATGCATCATATGAAAATAATACAGTGACTGATGAAATACAGTGATATGAATAGACTGTTATTAGTAATACAGAGTGTTATGAGTATCTGTTATGAATATGGTGCAAATGTTTAATTGTGTGTAGTTTTTAGTATAAAAACCAAAGAAGTGTGCTGTGTAAAGGGAAGTAGTAGGTGTTGTACAAAGAGTATGTGTTGTGTAAAGAGTCAGTTGAAGTAGTGGGTGTTACCCGTCCAGAAAAAAGTTAGGACAGTATTTACATTTTTTTTCTACTAACTTATTTATTTTGCTGAATTAACATACTATGATTAATGAAGCATGGGTTTTGCTGTGTTTGGGAATTTTAAGACATATAATTCAAATAGCGCTAATGTTACTGCCTTTCTGGAGCCTTGCTAATATCCTGAAAGGTTTTAGAGTCTGCTGCAACCCTCTTTTTGTAGATACACATCAGTTTAACTGACTACCTAAATACATCCAACTGTATTGTTTCATTACAGTAACATTTTATAGTTCACAGAAAACAGCAAAATATCTAACACAAGTTATTGAAAATTTTTATTCCTTCATTTTCAGAAACTGCTTTATCCTGGTTATAGCTTTATCCTGGTTATATGCAGTGGATCTGGGATCTCTGGAGTATATTCTGCAATGTACCCTAGATAGAGTGCCATTCTATTGCAGGGCACAATGCACACACACACACACATTCACTGACTAATTCACATATAGGGGAAAGTAATCAATCCCTCTATCAGAACTAAATCAAACCAGAAAAAACTAACACACACACACACTGACAATGTAAATGATCAAAATTTAAATAGAATTATAGAAAAAAAGCTAAAATGATACTGAGCCATTAGCTAATATAAGCACAGTTCAAGAAAGCTCAAAAGATCATAAGACAGAATACATTGTACAGATACAAATTCTGCTAGACAGACAGTTATTTTCAGCCCTGAAATACCGATGTGAAATCTATTAGCGAAATCTAATCGTATATCATTTTGAAAATATCTCTGCTGTGTGAAGGAAAAGTCTTTTGTCAGTAAGCCCTGTCTAACATGACAGAGCACTGATATGGAATTAAAAAGACATCTTTTTGAACATCTAATCCATTTTTTTTTTCACTCTATGACTACAGGGCTTCAACAGCTCCTCTAAAGCATCTTATCTGTCTGTAGGCTGAGCATTAGACCCTCATAACCTTGAAGTATGGGACTTGCAGTGATCTTCGCTCACCTCTGGATCAGACTCACTAAATCCACCTTCACGTCCGAGTAGCCTTCATGCTTCCTTGCTCAAAGCATCCACTAATCATTCCGGTCATTCACGTGTCATTCAAGCCCAAGATTTTCAATCAGCTGGAGCTAAATGGGACTGCAGAAAGCTGAAAGCTGTTATGGAAACATTTACACTGTGCCGTAACACATATCTGCCTTCCCCTCATCCTAATTACCCACCTCAATCTTCCTTATTAGGCAATTAAATAAGTAATTAGGCTTTGGTTTGGCTTGGAGAGAGGTGGTTAAGAGAGCTAAAGGTGTTCAAATTCTCTGATAGCTGGAGAGGATAATTTAGTAAAATTGCAGCAGTCTGTAATAGAGACATAGAAGGAAAGTCATACTCTTTGTTATATAAGACTCCTGCTGAGTTTGCAAATAACTTTTTCCATTTTTCCATTAACCTGCCATGCAGGGGATATATTTTAAACCGTCATGGAACATTATAAATATGTTATAATCAAGGTGCTTGTTGCCAAGAGACAGGCTTACTACTGAGGCGATGCGGGGGATGGGATCCGGGATTGTTTTGTGCGGTAACTGTGATATAATGATGTTCATAAAAGTCAATGAATTTGTCATTGTGATTCTTCCATATTTAACCGATCCAGACATCAACTGTACACGTCCCTTAGCTTCTTTTAATCATTGTATTGGCCACCAGCGGGTTTCTTGGTTCTGTCTGAAAACTACTATCTAGCTACACTCTGAAATTAAATATACCGGGGTAGCAGCGATTGAAGTACGCCTGCACGTCTACTTCTGCACCGCTGTTCATTACATATATTTCTACACATATTAATATGGATTGATTGGCTGACGGTAGATCATTTCCTTAATTAGCCCTACATTGTGGAACACTCCTGAACAGTCCTGTTTTAAGCAGAAAAGGTAGACCACAATAATGTCACGATCAGTGGAAATGACCTGTGTATCACATTGTACCCAGCATGTTTATTCTGAGATAACCTCAAAAGTTTATCAAGGCAGCTTGACATATATTGTTTTCCATGCAAATGTGTCTGACTACATCAGTTGTACATCAGTGTTTATGTGAATTGCTTTAAGGGCTTTGTGCTTGAAAGAGTTTATAGATTATTGTGTATCCATTCTATACAACATACAACATTTTGTGTGTGATAGGGTTGAGATTAGGACAAGCTAAAGGTCTAAAAAAAAAAAAAAAAAGCCCAGAGTTTCATCAGCAATGGAAAATACACAGTTGGATAGAAGTCAAGCACAGAAAAATATAGATTCTGTGCAGTCTGAGATATTCTGGGAAGACAAAAAAGATGATGCAAAATATAGTTTTGTGGGCTAGATTTTGTGGCAGCCATGTTCCCTTGGTATTTTATCACAGACAGTTTCATGAGGTTTTCTTATAAAAAATATGCTTAAGCAAGCTTTGATGAAAGGTTATTAACGGTTTACTAAAGATGAGGGTTAGGGTAAATAGTAGGTTTAGTTGTTTTAGATTTTCTTACACCTCCATTAGAATGAAATAGAACAAATTTTTACTTAAAATAAGTTTGACATGCCTGTGCTTTCATGTCCACCTTTGGCATGTCCATTAGTGCTAAATGATGGCAATATTGTTTTCCATTTACGACATAAAAAGTAATTACAGTCACTTAAGACATGACACCTGAAGTTCTTTTGTCTGACATTAATAGTGAAATAATCACTCACTCAGCTTGCGGAGCTGTATAAGTGTAAACGTGCAAGTAAAAAAAAAAGGAAAATTAAAGGTTATTGAGACACCTGCCACATTGCTTTTTTTCAGTCTGTGTGTTTTTGTGATGTCTGGAGAAGTACAGACCTAATTTCCTATTCTATTTTAGTGAGAATAAAAGCAGGGGTCCAGCTAATGGAAGCGGGCTATTGTGAAACAAACACAAATGTGACATGTAGTTAGTGCAAGGTCTACTGCAGCAAGGACTACCACAGACAGAAAGTGTCAAACAGACACTGTGCAGCTGTGAATTCATTGCTGTATATTTTTAAGGGAAGTGACTCATCTGTGATGCAATGTAAGTGACTCAATTTCATCTCTGGAGTTGCAAACAGCTGTCTTATTGGTCGGAGAATCGATTCATAAAATATGGACAGATTTTTGAGGCTATTTTCTGCATGCATTCCTGGTTGCCCCATAGACAATCGAGAAAGAAAAAAGAACATTCCTAAGACAAACCTTATTTTGTTTTGTACAGCATCTAGTCTAAGGATGTTGAATTAAATGATTTTACCATGAATTTTCTAGCAGCAAGGTGTGATGGCAGTTGTGTAAGCAATAAAGCAGCTGGGGTGCACATACACTATATTGCCAAAAGTTTTAGACACCCCTCCAAATCACTGAATTCAGGTGTTGTTTTTCAGGGGTTGGGCTCGGCCCCTTAGTTCCAGTGAAAGAAACTCTTAATGCTCCAACATACCAAGCCATTTTGGACAATTTCATGCTCCCAACTTTGTGGGAACAGTTTGGGGATGACCCCTTCCTGTTCCAACATGACTGCACACCAGTGCACAAAGCAAGGTCCATAAAGACATGGATGAGCAAGTATGGTGTGGAGGAACTTGACTGGCCTGCACAGAGTCCTGACCTCAACCCGATAGAACACCTTTGGGATAAATTAGAGTGGAGACTGCGAGCCAGGCCTTCTCATCCAACATCAGTGCCGGACCTCACAAATGTGCTTCCAGAGGACTGGTCAGAAATTCCCTTAAACACACTCCTAAACCTTGTGGACAGCCTTCCTGGAAGAGTTGAAGCTGTTATAGCTGCAATGGGCGGGCCAACTTCATATTGGGCCAAGCTCAACCCCTGAAAAACAACACCTAAATTCAGTGATTTGGAGGGGTGTCCCCTTTAGCAATATAGTGTATATCTTGTAAGCAAGGAATATTAAAAAATGTTCATCTTTAACTAAGTTTTCCTGTAAACACAGAAGGGAATAATTCTACTACTACCACTACTTCTACTACTACTAATAATAAACAACTCCTCAAATCAGGCTTGACACAGGTCACCATTGCTCTATAGCAACTCAGCCACTTTATCTGTTGGTTTACATGAACAATCCTGAAAAATGAATACACGACAATATCATTGCATGCATATTTCATGGCATGATGGCTATATACACTAGGATGTAGTATCTTTGCAGCATTTTGCTCATCAACCTTGATTTGGATCTAGAAGAGCCAAGTCCTGCATGCTTGATTACAACCTCTTTACGATTGGCAGTATTTTATCTACTGCAGTGCTTGTAGCTTTGTGGCAAGTCATTAGACTCGGTCAGTGCTTTCATATCTGTGTTGGAATAGAGATGTGATTTAAAAAAGGCCATAAAAAGATGTCTAGGCAACAGTGTCTGCTCTCAGAAAATAGGCATGCACGGCTCTTCGAAAAGTTGCTAAGAGTAAAAAGTTCCGCATTTAAACTGTCTTTCAAAAATGTATAGAAACTTTGAAACAGTTCTGATGTGACTAGATACTGAATCGTAATATATTTCATTTAAGGTCTCAAAGTTGTATTGAAATTTGAAATGCAAACTTGTCTCAAAATCAAATGTGAGCACATTTAAGTGTATTTGAATTTATTTTCTTAAGCAAGACAGAATATCACAGAAGATGGATGTATTATTTACGGGGACTTTTTTTTAGGCTACCGACATTGGGCCACAAAGTGAAATGAGCACATGGCAAGTTCCACTTGCAAGTTCTTCCCTAACAGTCCAGAAGGTAAGGAAGTTCTTGACTTGCAAAAGTTTTAAATATGTCTGCACACCCAGAGAAAAAAAAAACCCCAGAAAGATGGTTGCTGTTGAAAACCCACAGAGAATGGTCAAAATCAAAGTCTGTCAAATCTAATTAATGTTACATACAGAAGAACAGCATGGGCTTTCCAAACACAAGACATCACCAAAGTTCTGGACTGGAAGTACAGCTGTACTGCTATAATTATATTCATATACTGAATTTGTGCATCTGATATATATTATATTATATATATATTTGTGCATATATCCTATATACAGCATTCAGATTAGTTAAAGTTGCCAGCAAACTAGAATATATTAAAGGGGTTTCTGAAACCAAAACCGAAAACTCAAACACTCATAAATCAAGGGGCTGTGCAATTATGCTGTGTTTCCCTAAAGCTCTGAGCAAAAGTGAAATGCGTATGACAACTTCAGTAAGAAAACTAAGTGAGCAATTATACTTTCTCTGTAAAAGAGAGCAATTATGCATTACTTTCATGTAGTCTGGTTTGAATGCATTACATGGATTTAGAAGCCTTTTCTTTTCAGAAGTCTTTGTATGTCAGAAAAGAAAGAAAACGTGGCTTTGTCTACGGTATAAAAGCATTCTTATACTGTTTGAGGTCCTTTAGACCACAGATCATCTTTAACAGCTCAAAAGCATACTTAACAAGGTTCTAATACTGTTTTTTTTTCCTTTAATATAATTTCATGAGAACAGATTATACACATGATACTGATTTAAAGATATTTTTTTCGATATTATAACATAAACAATAGAGTCTTAGAACACTTGGCTATAAGTAAATTAGCAATATTTATATATAGATAATTACTTTTTGTTGTATTTAAAGAACATCTGACAGACAGCTCTTGCAACTATAAACACCAATTCCTTAAAAAAAACCCCCAAAAATAACAAAAAACACAACTTGTTACTGAGAAGAATGTCTCGAAGACTTTCCATTTTTGGGAAAACTTACTGAATATTAACAAAACATCGTAGACTCCTTCCATGAATGTTGAATAAACATCTTACAGAAAGCACATAAACTTTATCTATTTCCTTTGTTAAATAAATCATATCTGTTTATTATTAGACATAGATGTCTATCCCAAATTGTTGCTATTATAAAACCAATCATTTTAACAAACACTGTGGGAAACAATCCAATACATGAGGCAAAGTCAAAACTGGAAAACAAGCAAAGGTCGAGCGATCAGCAAACGGATTATAACAGGCTAAGGCAAGAACACGGAAAACAGGAAACAGAAGCAATGTGAAACACACAAGCTAAACATGAAACAAGCTATGGCTATGGCTTTGGCTGTGGCTTTACCTTTAGCTATGCCTAAACGACTGAAATCAAGGCTTGGTATAGTAAGAACACAAGGATACAACAAGGATATTTTGCACTAAGTACGTGACAAATGAGGGTTTAAATACAGGAGCAAATCAAAGGGGAAACATAGATCACGTGAGAGTCTTTAGAACAACCAATAACAAGACAGGGTGGAGACAAGACAAAAAAAAAAGACATATGTTAAAGTAAACAAGCAATGACCAAGAAATGAACTTGGCTACTGGTTGGCAAGTGCGCTCAGCACCAAAGCACGATGCGGAGACTCAAGACAGATAACATATTAGAATGAAGAACTCATTAATATAAACCTGGGATTTGAATTACTGTCTGCACAATTGTCAGCACTGCAGTTATATATATATATATATATATATATATATATATATATATATATATATATATATATTTAACACCTTCTTACCATTCAGCTTTGAGAATTCACCATGTGGCATAAAACAGCTTTATGTGCTACACCAACCAGACTGTCACCAGATTGCCTACAATCGGAATAAACTACCAAGATATATTAACTGATCCTTAACAACATGCTAACACTTTATGGCTGTTGACGTTTATTACATAATCTATTGGCTATAAAATTGCACTTTAATTGAATAGTCCAGCATTATGCCTACTGTTTTTTTTTTTTAGAAGATAATATATTTGCTTTGATAGGAAATGTGTGTTCTGAACATTAAATATGACAACCAAGCAATATCTGCTGACATCTGATGAAAATCAGTTTACAGATTGGTGAGAGTTTAAAATTTATATCTGTTAATTTAAGGTCCATATTATAAATTCTCCCTTTGTGCCATGTACTTTTGTTTTAGCTGGGTCTGCTCCCCTCCTTTGTCTTTTGTACTTTGTTGTGTCTGTGTACCTTTGAAGCTTTCAGGTGTTACTTAGCTCCATTTCTCCCGTTTCTGGGTTTATTTTCCACTTTCAGTCCCTTGTCTGTGTTACGTTTAGGATTATGGCTATTCTTGTGGTGACCCTGACTGTGGTGACCCTGTTTCAAACTATTTTGATGATTTCTGAATTTGCACATCCTTGTTCTGTATGTTACATAAATCACTAAACATTTAGTGACTAGGAATAGTAAAAAAAAAAAGTAAAGCCTTTTAAAACCACAGATTTTATCTCTCTGGTATCAGTTTCTTGATGTAATGATGTAGTGCCCTAGTTCAGTGAGTTATGTGAAAGTAAGGAGCAATGCATCTGAATTTCTTAGAATGTCTGGGGATGCTGATGCTAATCTGTGTAAGGAAGCCTATCTGAACTGATCAGATTCATTAGTTCTAACTGGCAATGGGCCACCCGCAGTGGGCACAGGTGGAGCTCATGAACTAATGGCTCTCCTGCCAGGTTAAATAGATGTGTGAGAACAGTTTGAGGAAACAGCTCAAAGGTAATAAGAAAGCAGTAGAAAGCAAGGAGAATGACATGAGCTGCCTGTAAATGTCTATGTGTGTTTGTTATTTTCACCCTGTCATCTTTTTGATTTTATTTGAAGTTATACTTTTGTGTAAGAGAAAATCTTATCCTTATATCGTCCCTGTTCTGCCTTCCATATAACTTCGGTGACTCTGCTGTTCTCGGATCAGTAAGTAAACAATGATTTCCAAAGGCCATTGCCACAGTGATATGTTTAGTAAGATCATATATCAGATGGGTGACAAATTAAACCGCTGCCTCTTTTATGCTGTAGGGGTCATTTTGCTGCTGTGGTTTTGGTTCATTTGTTCCGTCAGCATCAAGGATCAGTGCAAATCAATACAAAGTTCTTCTGACTAATCACCTTTGTCCTATGATGAAATATTTTTATCCTGATGGGAGCAGTCACTTCAAGGATGACCCTGTCCCCATTCGCAGAGCATAAGGGCTCGAAGAATACTTTCAAGTCATATGTATACACAGCTTCAAGACCTCAACCCAACTGAACACTTATGGGAGATTTTGGCACGACAGGTAAAACCGCGCTCTGCATGATCATTATCAAAACTTTAATTGTGGAAATTTCGCTTGAAAGAACGGTGTTTAGTTTCTCAAGTACAGTACCAGAGTCAGGAGACAGAATATGCGGAGAATTGAATTCAATTATTGTTAGAAATGGTGCACTTTCGTGTTTTATTCCTGTGACTGATACATATACTACTTTAGAAATCTGACGTAAGTACAGTTACCATTAAAATAAATTGAAACTAAATGAATACACTTTACTAAACCCACTGTGTTTCCAAGAACCTTGTACATTTACAGCATTTGGCAGACATGCTAATCCAGAGCGACTTACATTTTATCTCATGTTATGCAACTGAACAATTGAGTGTTAAGGGCCTTGCTTAGGGGCCCAACAGTGGCGGACTTGGGATTCGAACTAACTTGGTGGACTTGGGATTCGAAATAACAACATTCTGATCATTAGTCCAACATTTCAAAGGTGTTTACATTAATAATTACATGCAGAGATGTGGTATAGAAAATGTATATGAATGTATAAAAGTCTGAGTTTATATATAATGGACTGAGTTTTAAAAAACTGTCAGAGCCCAAAGATCATCATTATATGGCAGAGCAGGTATCAGATTGAACACTTTCTCTACCAATTAAGGTGATTTAAACTTTACTATGCTTTCAGGAAACCAGGCTTATAATGAACAGACCTGTCCTTTATCCCTAGTGTTCAATGAACTGATCATTTTCATTGAAGTTAAATGGGATGCATTTTATAGCTAGTTAATTCAACAAGGATGACATCGCTCTGTGACTTTCTGATTAGGAACCCGCTTTTCTGACAGGGAAGCTGAAATATGCAAATGTCTTTTGGTACCTGGCAAAGCTCATTTCTTCACTATCTCCTCTTCCTCTTCCTCCTCCTCACTGTTTTGTCATGCTGCCACTCTTCAGCGTTTCTGCGCTTGTGCTACTCTCTAAAGTTACCTCACATCTGTTGCTTGAAGAACTGGCAGTGATAAAGTGGGTTTGTTGGTTCCCCCTACTGTGTGATACCTGTGGATCAAACAACAGAGCCCTGGCACTTTAGGTTTGTTTTGGCTGGGAATGCTCATTTGTTTTCATGCATATGTCTCTCTAAGTAGGACAGTCAAAACAGATGAATAGTGCACACATCCAAGACTGTTTCATTTTCATCTTCACATAATAGCCTATTTATATTTTTTTATTTATGAAAGGCTGTGGGGATGAACATAAATAAAGTGTAAGCAAGAGAGCCGCCTTCGTGAGAGAAGAATGCAAATTGTCTGCACTATAAAGCTAAGGATGATTAGACGGTGCGGGGTGTATTCAGAGTCTGTGACTTAAGTTCTAAAATTACATCAATATTTATGCAATAATTCAATATATTTCAATATTTACACTTCAGAGATGGGATTTTTCAATAGCATCTAGACCACAACCTTCAAACACAAGCACTTGCCTTTAAGTCTTGGGGATAGAAAATGCAGTTTGAAGAAGCAGATCCCTTTTTTTTCTCTCTCTCTTCACTGTCAAATGTTATATAATGTACCGCTAAAATGTGAAACAATTTAAAAATAAAAAGATATATAATATATGAAAGACATATTCTAAAACCATACAGTATAATAGTCGCATACAGTATATTGGAATAGTGGAAGCTGTAATTATCAGATTCGAATTTGGTCTCATCTAATTTTATTTATGGCTTACACTATTACATTATTTGGCAACATATACAATACTACAATACTTGCAGCAATGCAGAAAATCATTCATCCTATCATCCATAAGGCCATGAGTTTGAATCCTGACAATTCCACAGCCATTTGTTCCTGTGAACCAACGTAGCATATTTGCATACTTGCTCTCCATCATAGTGACACTAAGCATTTATTGAGCTTATACATGGTATATGTATGCATAGAAGAGGGTAGATGATTTTCTCTGAGTGCCTTACACTGCTCTGTGTCACAGCATGAGCACAAAAAAAAAAAATAATTAGATGGCTTCTTGTGTCTCAGAGCAAGCATGTGTTAGCCCTCCCAGGTTGGTGGTTGTTGTATGACGGGGCAGTGTTTCCAACTCAGAAACTTTGTCACTAAATATAGTGAATTTTTTTTCCGCCCCATGTAACAACTAGTTGAGTGACTTCGAGGAAACTTTAGTAAGTGTCTCTCTGGCTCACATTGTCGCTGCTGTTATACAAGTTGTGAGAGCAGGTTCTCTGGACACACCATCAGTACATAAACCCTGACTGTGTTGCCTATTTTTCCCAATAATGAATCACTGATTGCCACTATTTCTCAACAACCAATCATTGATCACCATTATTCCTTCATGGCTACTGACCATTCACACCTACATTCTCCATCACTGCTTCTTTTTGATAGAAGGAAAAGTAAAGCACTTTCATCTAGAATGTCTCTGTAAAATTAAGATGGAGGTAACAAACCTGCTTCAACATGACAATGTACACAAGCAAAGCTCCATAAAGACAAGGCTAATGAAGAAGAACTCGAGTGGCTCGGAACCCTGTCCTCAACCTCACTGAATGCTTTTGACCTTTTGTGGCTGAATGGGCACAAATCCCCATAGCCACAACTTGTTAGGGCAGCGAAAGGGGGACTAAATTTCTAGACGTGCCCATGGTTTTATAATGGGCAAATTTGGGTGTGATAATCAGGTGTCTAAATACTTTTGGTCATGTAGTGTATTTTTTACATGCTTGTACATGGTGATCAAATATGACCAAACATAGCTTCTTTTTATAAGGAAAAAATATGTAAGAAATTAATTTACTGTAATCTATTAATCAATTCTGATAAAACCTTATACTATTTGATAATATTCTAAGCAGAAATCTTCCCTTTTTCATGTACATATATTTGTAATTTGTAATATATCAACAATCATGGTTAATAAAATCATGTTCATGTATGATAAGTTAAGTGTATTATTAATAACACTGTATGATGTGATATAATATATAATGTAATTAAAGCATATAATGTGAGTAAAATAATGTGTATAACATGATCTAGTGATTTCTAGCAACTTCTTAGGCATGCTTTAGCTACTTTCCTCTGAAATGAGTTACCAGGGAGAGCTAGCTGGAGGGAGGGAATTGTTAGGTGAGCAAATGAAGGAGAGATGAAAAAAGAAAAAGAAAAAAGAATGGATTGGGGAAAAATCGGTTGTCAGCATTCGGGGTGCATTTGTCAGGTTTGTGTGACACTGCAGGTATAGTTTGTGTTTAAATATCAGTTTAAGTGAAATTCCACTTGCGCATGTCAGCATGTCTCTTCTATAGTGGTAAAAACTAATTTCTAATGGAGCACTGCATTAACCGGCTGTGATAGCCACAGATCCAGTTTGACACTTTTGAAATTAGGCTATCCATGTTCACCAGGGGAGAAACTCCCCTGCTCGTCTGTTATTGTGTAAATGATTGTGTAGTCAATATCGGCTACATGCAAGCCCTTTGGGAACACTTCCATGCCATTACCTTCTATGCAGGCATCTTCCCAACGCCAGGACAACACTCGTCACTATTATCGCTCTCTGGATACGGACGACCATTTATTTCTTACTGAGAGGCTGCCGTACATATTCATGCGATAGACTCGCTTATTTATATCAAGCCCGGGGAAAGGTTTCTTTACAGCTCATTAATCAAAACATAAGAGTTTTAAGGGTCCATGGACTAATTATTTTAGATCTGAATAGAATAGATCTATAGAAGAATCTTGGATTACCATGTGGTGGATCATCAAGATCTGTGTTATCATAGAGTCCAGATCTTCTTGGTGTTTTATTTATTAACAATGCGAAATGAACTGATGCTGTAGGATTCAATGGGAATTTTTCATGCATTGAAAACGCTGGGTGTGCTATGCCACAGGGCACGCATTCCTCATTCTCTCTAAGCACAGGGAAAGCAAGAGAGGGAGACACAGTGGTGTGACAACCTGAGTAAATCTATTGGGAAAAAAATTGTTTAGAAGGCTTAAAAAGGTGACGCTAAACCCCACTGAAACTTTCCCTGTCTATAGCTTATCATGTAAGTAGGATTTGGTAAATTTCAGTACTTTGCCATGTTGAGCCTATGTTGCTTGGGGATGTTGTTCTTCTTATTTCTTATTGTATTCACAAGGCCAAATAACTCAGAAAACAAATCAAAATAATGACAGTAGTGCATACTTTGCTTTAGACATGCCATATAGACCTACATACTTTGTTAATATACATTTTTCATACGCATTTCATAAAGGCATATGGCTGATGTTAATTTCAATGATAAACATAAAGATTTAAATTTAAGGTTACATCCTCATCCATAACGACTCACAGAAGTTAATGCCTATGTATAGATCTGATTATGAATCAATATGTATTGTTAATATTGCAAATATTGTTTTGACCTGAATAAGAACCTATCAAGTTTTAAGGAAAGCCTCCGGGATGCAGCTCCTCATAAAGATGATTGAGAAGATGCCAAATGTGTGCATCAATACTGATTATTTATTTCACTATGCAGTAATGTGTATATGTGACAAATAAAGACAACTTAAAACTCAAGCTTCATCAAGAATTTTAAGAAAAAAAAAAGTTTATTTCTTCATTTCTGAATATTTCTTAATTTCCTTTAGCTACAATGTTGTGATCAAGATGAACAATTGTAAACATTCTGATAAATAAACCTTAGCGTCAATGTGTTGAACACATGCAAACAGCCTATTATAGCTACTAATATCCTCGCGCTGATTATCTGTTAATGAATTAAGTGTAATTTAGTATGCTTATCATATTTAACTGCAAAGCAAACGCTTAATAATCACCTGCTGCAGTAATTACGAGACTGTAAATGATTATAAAAGTAACAAAACGAGACAGAAGGTGAGCAGAGAATTCAGACTAAGTCAAAAATTGCTACTTTCCTCCAGTTTGTTTCTGTTTCATAAGTGCTACAGTGGCAATGTGTCAAAAAGCATCATAAAAAAGCCTGCAGGAAAGCAAAAAAAAAAAAAAAAAAAAAATCTGGGCTGACTCAGCACTAAACACACACATGATTTGAACTTTTCTTATTTCTCATTTGATGGCTACTGGAACAGAAAAGCCACAGATTAGGGGCAGAGTACTGGAAGGCTGATTTTCTCTATAAAAAGTTTATAGTTTAGGATCCTGTGATGCAAGTGCTTTGATGAGTTTAGAACAATATGCTAGAACTTGCTCTCACAGTGTTCCCGATTTGTCGCATAGCTAGAAATGAATTTTGAGCTGGAATGAGGAAATAAGCTAAAATCACAGTGTGTTCTATACCATAAATTAAATATAAAAAAAAAATGTGACATGCTCATTCATTTTAACTGGATGCTACACAGTAGTAGAAGCATCTTCAGAATTTGTCATTTAATTATTTAAAACACCATCAACTAATCCGGCCATATTAATAACCTAATAAACTCATGAAATAAAATATGTTCATGGCAGTTCTACTACAAATGATCAAAATAACATAATGGTAATAGCAGAAAGCGATATCTTCTTCTTCTTTTTCTCCTCCTGCAGTAGAAGTAGAAGCAGTACTTCTTTTCAACATGAGGTCAGGATGTAGCTAGTTGACTGGTAGCTTTGGAACAGAAATGGGGAAAATTGCATAAATCTGATAGACTAAGCTTATTCTAGCATTCAAGCACCTAGGAGCCAAAAAATGTGATTAAACAAACATGTATGTTAAACATTACTACAGTGCCATTACTGTGTGAAACAAAAGAATGTCTGTATGTAAAATCATCTGTATGTATGTGTTATTTTAACCATCCACAAAAAAACCCAAAAAAAACATACAAGAATTCTGTTCTGCTGGGAATCCTTGGATCCAGGCATTCATGTAGATGCTACTTTGACACATACCACCTACCGAAACACTGGCAGATGTATTCCCTAATGGCAGTGGCCTCTTTCAGCAAAGATAATGTGCCCTGCCATACTGCAAAAATGGTTCAGGAACAGTCTGAGGAACATGAGAAAGAGCTGAAGGAGTTGATTTGGCCTCCAAATTCCCCAGTTTGTTCAGGCAAACAGGTCTGATCCATAGAGGTTCCATCACACAATGACTTCAAGGAACGTCTTGGAGCCAGTTCAGAGGGCCTGCATGCATCCTTCAATGAATCAGAGCTGTTTTGGTGGCACAAAATGGCTACAAAATATTATGCAGGTGGTTTTAACGTTATGACTGATCAGTGCATAAGTATTCCCTTAAATCAACCGGTGTGGTTTATTGGGCACCAACAAAGATCTCGTCCTCAAACAAGAGACTTTTTGCATAAAATACTGTAGTTCATTGAAAGGAATGGTTAGATGTGAAGCTAATTTATAGTGCTAGGAGAAATTATTTCTTTTTGATGCAGTCAGTGGTGTGTCCTTGAAGGATGTGCAACTAATTGGAACATTCTCGCATGTTCATAAAATATTACTGTCTGGAGAAACAGGATGGCAAAAATATTTACTTGTCAAGTCATATGCTGCACGTTCACGCTTTCATTTAAAAGTCAGTAAGCATTCAAGCACATTAATACAGAGCACTTTGGTGGCCAATATATTCACAGACACTTAATATTTGACCTGGGACTGGAAATAGGAAGTAAAGAAATGAGTCTATTCAAAAGGAACAAGGGGTAGAATTATTCACACCACCTGCACACACACATTAAATGACAAGCCTGTGTTGTGGCAATGAACAATTATCGCAGCTGAGATTCAGACATGGGCTGTAATTCAGAGACATATAATAACTGAAATAATCTTGTGACCTGTTGCCTAAAAATAATCTTATCATAATAATGAAAATCATTTTGGTTCCTGCTAAAAACAAGAACAATTCTGATCCTGAATTCATCAGTGCATTAGGATAATCATTGTAATCATGCTGAATGTATAGCGCATTCATTATTCACCTTCACACTAGACTCAGTATTTGGTTTCTGGGGCTGAAAAATAATTTAAATTATTTTAATATCCATTTGCATTTCCATCCATCCATCCACCCGCCCATCCATCTGCCCATCCAGACAATCGCCCGCCCATCCGTCCAACCATTCGGCCATCAGCCCACTCGCCCATGTATCCATCCATCCATCCATCCATCTATCCATCCATCCATCCATTTTTTGTAGTGATTATCCTACATAAGGTTGTGGGGAGCCTGTAGAGTATCTAAGGGACTCTGGACACAAGTCAGGGGACACCCTGGACAGGGTGCCAACCTATTGCAGAACACCCACACTCACACACTCAATCTCACACTACAGACATTTTAGAGATGCCAATCAGCCCACAATGCATGTGTTTGGACAGGGGGACGAAACCAGAATACCTGGAGGAAACCCCTGAATCATGGAGAGAACATGCATGGAAAAGTCCTTGAGTTGTGGGTCCCAAATTTATTTGGGTGTTTGTTTTTAATTACTTTATTAATATTCTAACTAATAAAGTGATTCTATATATGTTTTTATATATCATTAAACAACATCGCAAGCAATGATGAAGGTTGATTGAAATTATATAGCACCCTTTGTTTTAGCTTTAGAAAAAAAATCTGAAACACATTCATTTATAAGCAAAAGCAACCTCTTGGGCCCATAATCGTTAAGGTCAGTGTTTCAGATAAGAGGCAGCAAGTAATAACATAATAAAAGGGGTTTTAATTCAAGAAGCAAGCTGCCATAAACGAACAGATCAATATATAAACTGAATAAATCAGTGAAGCTAGCTTAGTGACGTCGTTAGTTGTCCCTTAAAACTGCCATTATTCATGTTCTCTGTACTTCAAGTGATCGAAAGCAGCAGTGTTTAGACACATTACACACACTAAATGTTTGACCTAAGCTATTTTTATACCCATTTTCTTTATGTTCTGGTTTTAATTAAACCTTACCGAAATGTCACAGGAAATGTCAGGAGGCTAATGAATGCTTTGTTTTTGATCAAGTATCTCATTAGCTATAGAATCTGCAAGCCAAGCCAAAATACAAGGCTGTATATATGAAAGAGTTCAGTCTTGGTGTTCACTTCCTTTTCTTTACATTAGGTGGATTTTACCTGAACTCATTAGAAATTTAAACAGATTCACTTGATTGAGGGAACAAATAGCCACCTGTGACAGTATGCTTCAACACCTGCAGACTTTTCTTTGACACCACTCACTTCCTGTTAACATCCTGGTGTAGGATGCAGCACAGAGGCTCAAGGTTCACCAACACATTTTGGCGAAGTCTTACAAACTGACTATTTTTTTTTGTGTTTTCTGAGCTTTGTTATTTTTAGTTTGATTGCTTTACTGAGCACTTGGTATTGCCTGTGCTTAGGATTACTGCTTTAAATATGTCTTTGGACTGGTTATATTGGATGAAGGATTGTGTGTTGACCCTTGCCTGTTTTGCCTCATGCACACACATCCAAAACACTGCTGTCCAATCTTATCCAGGAAGAGCTGGTGTCTGTGCAGCTTTCAGTCCAACCAAGCAGAAGCTACGCCTGATTCCACCTGTTTATTCAACTGATCTTGGCTTTCAGTAGACTCAGGTGTGGCTTCTGCTCGGTTGGATTGAAAACCTGCACCCACACTGGCCCTTTCTGGATAATATTGGACACCCCTGTCCTAGACTAAAGCTTTATGCAAATGGAGCATGAGAGTATACATTTTTTCTGTATATTAAATCCACTTTTTCACATTTTAATTAATTATTATTATTTTTTAAAATACAGTATATCACTATTTTTGTCAAAGATTGGTCTTATATTGCTCCTTTGTTAGAAATATGAAGTATGAATTTTTGTAAATGGTTAGCAGTATGTGTAGCAGTATGACAGCAGAATGTGTGATGCATTAATTCCTCAGTAGGGATGGCTATTTGAAAGTGAAGAACAGGAACTTCTTCGTCTTTTCCTGAGACAGGTATCTAGTTCCCATGTGAATGAGTAATGTAATGAATTCCCTGACCAATTTCTGACTAAAATATAAAGCTTGAATGACAAGGACATTCTGGACTGACACTTGAACATATAATGAAGTGGATATGATGCATTTGATGAGACATAAAAAAAGAGCATATGAATGCTTGCCATGTGTTAGCCATGCTGTATGTTATATGAAATCATTTGTATTCAGTATCATTCAATTAATTTATATGATGCATTCTTTCAAATTTGTGTTTTTTTTATCTGTCCAAACTATCATTTCAAGCAGTGAACAAAAATGTCACTTGATTCAAACTTACAGGATAAATAATTATATACGCTGTATTGCCAAGGGTTTTGGGACACCTCTCCAAATCATTGAATTCAGGTGTTGTTTTTCAGGGGTTGGTCTTGGACCCTTAGTTCCAGTGAAAGGAACTCTTAATGCTTCAGCATACCAAGACATTTTGGACAATTTCTCCCAACTTTGTGGGAACAGTTTGGGGATGACCCCTTCCTGTTCCAACATGACTGCACACCAGTGCACAAAGCAAGGTCTAAAAGACATGGATAAATGAGTTTGGTTTGGAGAAACTTGACTGGCCTGCACAGTCCTGGCCTCAACTCCACTGAACCTTTTGGATGAATTAGAGAGGAGCCAGGCCTTCTCGTTCAACATCAGTGTGCTTCTAGAGAAATGGTCAGAAATTCCCATAAACACACTCCTAAACCCTGTGGAAAGTCTTTCAAGAAGAGTTGAAGCTGTTATAACTGCAAAGTGTGGGCCAACTCCATATTACATTCATGTGCACATAAAGGCAGACGTCACAGTTTTGGTCTGTGTAATAAATCCCAAAGGTGTTCTGTCGGGTTGAGGTCAGAACTCTGTGCAGGCCAGTCAAGTTCCTCCACACCATACTTGCTCATCCATGTCTTTATGGACCTTGCTTTGTGCACTGGTGTGCAGTCATGTTGGAACAGGAAGGGGTCATCCCCAAACTGTTCCCACAAAGTTGGGAGCATGAAATTGTCCAAAATGGCTTGGTATGCTGAAGCATTAAGAGTTCCTTTCATTGGAACTAAGGAGCCAAGCCCAACGCCTGAAAAACAGTGCCTCAATTCAATGATCTAGAATGGTGTCCCAAAATTTTTGGCAATATAGTGTAATGCTACAGTTCATCCTCCTAAAAATGTCTTTTTGCTTATTCAGTAATGGAAATAGGAGCATTTCGTTTTACAAAAAGTCATAAATCTCTTTTTCTGAGAGGAGAATAATGAAGACACACCCTATTCTCTCTCTGGTGAAGCGTGCTTTTGTGCAGCTCAAACACCAGAGGAATTCTCACACATCTGCCATGCTTTCTTCATCTCCTTTTTATTCTCACATCAACAAAACTTCACAGAAGCTCTTGTTTGTCAGTATGGCCCAACAAACATCCAAAACAGTCTTGTGTGGTTTGCTCTTACTGACGCAGTGCTAACTTTGTTCATGGGAATTGCAGTTGGATAATCACAAGACCCTCTATTCTCTCCTGTGCCTGTGATTTCACTGCAAATGACTGTGATCAAATTGAAAGCTCGAAAGCTTTTGTGACCCATCTAATCTAAAATACCTTGCTAAATTAATTTAGAGATAAATTGACTGAATGCTTGAAAGTATGTAATCGCAGTCGACCGAACTACTTTGAATGTTGCTGTGATGGTTGAGAACCTTTTTCTTTTGTGTCTGAGTGGGTGGATGATTACGAAAGACGGTCCCTAGCAACACCCCAAATGTGAAGCGTGATTCTGTTTTTTTGCTTAAATATCATTTCATGAAACAAGAGGAAAGGGAAGAAAATTGCCTTCCCCATCTGCAGAAGCATCTGGGGAATTCTGAAAGTAATGCTCACTCCTCTTTGGAAGTGCATTCCACAAAGAAATGTTTTCTATAATCATTTCACTTATCTGTAATCGCTGTGTTTAGTGTTGCCGGTATCCCCTTGGCTACCCTGGTAACTCGTCAGCTTTGGCTTAGTGCCAGCCTCCCACAAGACTGTGAAGACAATATGTCAGAAGCAGACATTCCCAGAAGATTCACTAGAAGTCTTAAGGAATAATGCACTGGAGCTTGTGGACAGCTCATCAACCAGATGTTCCCGAAGGTCACAGAGGAGGACAGCACAATAAAATCCTGAGAGCCCATGTTAAAGATATTGGAGAATCATTGCCAGTTTCTTCTATTTTCATAACTCTTGGGTCCTATTTGCTTCATGCTTGCCAAATTGGCCAGTAGAACAGGCTCATAGAATTTGTCAGACACATTTTTACATTGTTCATAAAAACACCAGTAGCAGTAATGACTGGCCTGATCATGAACATGTGGGTTTGGCGGCATTAAAGCTCAGAGTTTACACTTTACTGCACAAATGGGGGCAGTGCTTCAGATCTCACAGAAGGCTCTTTAAGCAACGGAATGAGAGAAGGATGATAATGGGCTAGCTTTTAGAAAGCAGATTAAGGAAAGTGTATTGTGTAAACCAGAGTTTCTCAAACACCGGGTCGCGACCCAAAAGTGGGTCGTGAGCGGATCATTGTCTGCCGGGTCATGAGCTATTTTCTGTTATGAGAACAAATAACCAATTAGAACTGTATATTTGCGATGTTTAGTATATTTACAACTCGCAGTTTATGCAACAAAATTTCTTCTGCAGGATTTTCTTCAGTTACTGAAGAAAACAAAGAGCAAGAATTGACTGACAGCTGCAAATTTATCTGCTTCACTATGAGTCACTCTTTTCCCATTTTCACTGCTTCTGGACATTATTATCTCAGAGAGAAAGTGTCAGGCATCACATTAACGTGAGTCATTTTTTTTTCATAGTGTGCTAAATAACTGGAAATGTTTGTGTATTTATGAAATTACTGGGGCTATAAATGTTGGCCTATAAATATTAGCCTGCTATATGATAAGTTTATGAACAGAAACAGAATAAATTTGTACCTATTAACTGAAAGGTTGGCCATGATGACTGACATACAAAAAAGTGGGTCACAGTGGGCAAAAGGTTGAGAAACCCTGGTATAAACTATTCAAACTCAGTATTTAGGTCTATGTGTATGGTGTAATGGCAGTTGTAATGGTCAACAAAGCAACATTTAACCGTTCCAAATACCCAATTTTTCCCTACTAACATGAAATCACACCATTAAAAATTAGGCAATGTAATCAATGTATTCTAGACAACTAGAAAGCAAACTGATTTTAATATTAACATAATAGCCACTTAACATCCAATGGAAAAGCATGAATATCAAGAAAACATAAAAAACCTATAAGAAATGTACAATGCATATGTACACATTTTAATAGCAATAAAATATTTTATATTAAACTTTTTTGTTTGTTTGTTTCACATATAAGAAAAGACAAAGTTGGCCTTTTAACAATGCTAAAAATTATTTATATAATTCATATCATATTATATATTTATATATTTTATATGTATATGATTATTTCTTTTATTATTTATATAATAAATATATCTAAACACTAAAAAATAACAAAAAAAAAAAAATGAAAATAATTAAACAAGTTCCATTAAAATGCATAAAATTTTAGCATACAGTGGATGGATTTCTGGATTGACTTCTGTATGTGACCCTCATTATTTCTTGCTACTTGCCTAATCTACAGTATATTATTCTAATGTTTTAGATATGTTTTTTTTTCTTTCATTTTTTAAATCCTTGCCTCATTGCTCTTGAATACTTTGTGTTTTGTACTTATGTTTTTGTATCTGTCTAGCATGTTTTCCTCTAGACTTCCGTCTTTGTCATTACACCCATTAAACTCTAAAAGGAATTGCCCTTGTTACTCACTGATTCTGATTTTAGGGTAAGGGAGGTGGATGATATAGTATGATTTACACAACGGAAACAAAACAATGGGTTAACTCTCCTCTAGCACTAGTGTGTTAGAATTTGGTGCTGAACTACATTACCCATCAAACCCCAGCAAGTCACATGACTGTGTCCAACGTCACTGATGATTTGATGCTCTCATCACTAATGATGTTGCTCTTCAATTTTCACTCCTAATTCAGTTCCAGCGTCTGCGTGTTTCATTGTCAAGCTTTTGTTTTTGTCATGTGTTTGTCATGTGTGCCAATTTTATTTGCCTTGTATCCACAGATTATCGATATTGACTTTTTGCAGCTTTGTGTTGCACACATATATAATATATTGTCTGCACTAATTGTCTGCATCTCTCTTTCCCTCTCATTCGTGACAGTGGTGTTGGCCAGAGGTCCCCACCTTTTTTGTGGCATGGACCGGTTGGATACCAGACAGTTTTTCCTCAGTCACGTTTGCTTTTGGGTCATTTTAGTGTGGGTTAGTTTGCGGACTTACTGATGTATTGAAAAACTGAGTCAAATGCAGGAGTGAGGCCGAGGCAGAAGTGGAATTTTAAAAAAATATATATATGTGTACAGTTGAAACCAGATATTTACATACACTTTTTTTTCTTTACTGTCAAACATTAAATCAGAGTAAACTTTTTCTGTTTTAGATCAATAAATATTAACATATTTTTTGCATTTGTTAAATGTCAAAATCGAGCAAGGGAGAATTTTTATGTATTTTTTGTACCACTTTCATCAAAGTCAGAAGTATACATACACTAAGTTAATTGTGTCTTTAAACAAAAAGAAAACTCCAGATGATTCCATTCTGCGCTTAAGAAGCTTCTGATAGGTTAATTGATTCCATTTGAGTTAATTGGTGGCACACCTGTGGATGCATATAAAGGCACACCTCAGACACAGAGCCTCTTTCTTTGACATCATGGGAAAATCAAGAGAAATCAAGACATCAGGAAAAGAACTGTGGACCTCCACAAGTGTGGCTCATCCTTAGGTGCAATTTCCAGATGGCTGAAGGTCCCACATTCATCCGTTCAGACAATAATATGCAAGTATAAAAAACATGGGAATGTACAACCATCATACCACGCAGGAAGGAGATGGATTCTGAGTCCCAGAGAGGAATGTTTTTTGGTGCGAAATGTGCGACTCAACCCCAGGACAACAGCAAAAGACCTTGTGGAGATGCTGGCTGAAACTGGTAAGACAGTGTCATTATCCACAGTAAAACGAGTCCTGTACCACCATGAGCTGAAAGGTTACTCTGGGAGGAGAAAGCCATTCCTTCAAAACCACCATAAAAAAGCCAGACTACAGTTTGCAACTGCACATGGGGACAAAAATCTTAATTTCTAGAGACATGTCCTGTGGTCTGACGAAACAAAAATTGAACTGTTCGGCCATAATGATAAACTGTATATTTGGAGGAAAAAGGGCGGAGCTTTGAAGCCTCAGAACACCATCCCAACTGTGAAGTATGGGGGTGGTAGTATAATGTTGTGGGGCTGCTTTGCTGCAGAAGGGACTGGTGCACTTCACAAAATAGATGGCATCATGAGAAAAGAAAATTATGTGGATATATTGTAGCAACATCTGAAGACATCAGCCAGGAAGTTAAAGCTTGGGCACAAATGGGTCTTCCAAATGGACAATGACCACAAGCATACCTCCAAATTGGTTACAATGTGGCTTAAGGACAACAAAGTCAAGGTATTGGAGTGGCCATCACAAAGCCCTGATCTCAATCCCATAGAAAATTTGTGGATGGCACTGAAAAGGCGAGTGCGAGCAAGAAGGCCTTCAAACCTGACCCAGTTACACCAGTTATGTCAAGAGGAGTGGGCCAAAATTCCAGCAAACTATTGTAGAAAGCTTGTGGAAAGATACCCGAAACCCAAGTTGGCCCAAGTGAAACAGTTTCAGGGCAATTCTACCAAATACTAAGGAAGTGTATGTAAATTTTTGACTGATGAAAGTAATAAAAAAATAAATAAATAAAATTCTCCCTTGCTTGATTCTGACATTTAACAAATGCAAAACATATGTTAATATTTATTGATCTAAAACAGAAAAAGTTTACTCTGATTTAATGTTTGACAGTAAAGAAAAAAGTTTTTGTTTTTTTCTGAAGTGTATGTAAATATCTGGTTTCAACTATATATATACATACAGTATCTCACAAAAGTGAGTACACCCCTCACACTGTTGTAAATATTTTTTTATATCTTTTCATGTGACAACACTGAAGAAATGACACTCTGCTACAATGTAAAGTAGTGAGTGTACAGCCTGTATAACAGTGTGAATTTGCTGTCCCCCCAAAATAACTCAACACACAGCCATTAATGTCTAAACCGTTGGCAACAAAAGTGAGTACACCCCTAAGTGGAAATGTCCAAATTGGGCCCAATTAGCCATTTACCCTCCCTGGTGTCATGTGACTAGTTAGTGTTACAAGGTCTCAGGTGTGAATGGGGAGCAGGTGTGTTACATTTGGTGTTATCGCTCTCACACCCTCTCATACTGGTCACTGGAAGTTCAACATGGCACCTCATGGCAAAGAACTCTCTGAGGATCTGAAAAAAAGAATTGTTGCTCTACATAAAGATGGCCTAGGCTATAAGAAGATTGCCAAGACTCTGAAACTGAGCTGCAGCACGGTGGGCAAGACCATACAGCGGTTTTACAGGACAGGTTCCACTCAGAACAGGCCTCCCCATGGTCGACCAAAGAAGCTGAGTGCACGTGCTCAGCGTCATATCCGGAGGTTGTCTTTGGGAAATAGACGTATGAGTGCTGCCAGCATTGCTGCCGAGGTTGAAGGGTTGGGGGGTCAGCCTGTCAGTGCTCAGACCATACTCCCTACACTGCATCAAATTGGTCTGCATGGCTGTCGTCCCAGAAGGAAGCCTCTACTAAAGATGATACACAAAAAAGCCCGCATACAGTTTGCTGAAGATACACAGACTAAGGACATGGATTACTGGAACCATGTCCTGTGTTCCAATGAGACCAAGATAAACTTATTTGGTTCAGATGGCGGCAACCAGGTGAGGAGTACAAGGCAAGTGTGCCTTGCCTACAGTCAAGCATGGTGGTGGGAGTGTCATGGTCTGGGCCTGCCTGAGTGCTGCCAGCACTGGGGAGCTACAGTTCATTGAGGGAACCATGACTGCCAACATGTACTGTGACATACTGAAGCAGAGCATGATTCCCCCCCTTCGGAGACTGGGCCACAGAGCAGTATTCCAACATGATAACGACCCCAAACACACCTCCAAGATGACCACTGCCTTGCTAAAGAAGCTGAGGGTAAAGGTGATGGACTGGCCAAACATGTCTCCAGACCTAAACCCTATTGAGCATCTGTGAGGCATCCTCAAACGGAAGGTGGGGGAGCGCAAGGTCTCTAACATCCACCAGCTCTGTGATGTCATGATGGAGGAGTGGAAGAGGACTCCAATGGCAACCTGTGAAGCTCTGGTGAAATCCATGCCCAAGAGGGTTAAGGCAGTGCTGGATAATAATGGTGGCCACACAAAACATTGACACTTTGGGCCCAATTTGGACATTTCCACTTAGGCGTGTACTCACTTTTGTTGCCAACGGTTTAGACATTAATGGCTGTGTGTTGAGTTATTTTGAGGGGACAGCAAATTTACACTGTTATACAGGCTGTACACTCACTACTTTATATTGTAGCAGAGTGTCATTTCTTCAGTGTTGTCACATGAAAAGGTATAATAAAATATTTACAAATATAAGTATCTCACAAAAGTGAGGGGTGTACTCACTTTTGTGAGATACTGTGTGTGTGTATATATGTATATATATATATATATATATATATATATATAATCCATATAACCAAATAATCCACAGCCCGGTAGAGGTCCATGGCCCAGTGGTTGGGGACCCCTATTGTTGGCAATCCAGCTAATGTTGTAGGCTAGCTATGAGCAGCACCTCAGCATGCTAGCAGGCTAGAGAGTGAGGAATGGGACGATAGATATTTGGAATTGATATTGATTTCAAATCTATTTCAGGACACAGGTTTTGATCCTGCACAGCATCTGCCATAACGAGACATAGACTTCATATTAAATCTTTAATGGTCACTGGAAGAGAATTTTGAGAATCTGTCTCCTGGCAAGACAGATGGTGGATATCTGCAGCCAAAAGTGTCTGTGTTGTTAAAAAGCCACTGCAGCTGTCATGACCCCTAGTTCTTGTTTCAAAATCTTTCAGACAGCAGGATAATGTCCAGTCAAACTCTGAGTACAGGCCAAGGGCCATGCACGTACATAGAGGGCGCAGTATTGCACATGACTTGTGTAGAACATGATTGTGGCTGCTGTATGCTCTTGCTTACTATTTTTTTTAAATGAGCTGTGAAACAGTAGAAGCTGAACTTGCTGAACCATCAGCAAGCCTTGGAGTAAAGAAGAGATTCAAGTTCTGTTACAAAGATATATTGTAATAAACTAATATTGGTCCTGTTAAAATATTCTAGATATAACTTTTCAAATTTCTGAAACATAAGCAAAAGGTTTTAATTTCATACTAATTGAATATTTACTAATAGGAACAAAAATAAATAAATAAAAAATTAAAAGTCACAAACAATGAGATTACTATAAAGTTTACAGCATATGAGATTTTTGAATTAAAACATAATTAATTGTAATTCACTCATAACTAATTCAGCCATAATAATAATAATAATAATAATAATAATAATAATAATAATAGTAATTATTATTATTATTGTTATTATCATTATTATGTACCTCTGGCCATGTGTTCCCAGTTTCCATTCATATTTATAGCATCTGACAAACACTATTACTCGTATGGAAGACATAATTAATTTTGCATCCATAGACCCATAACAGAGATGTCAGGAAACTAGGAGCATGTGGATGCAAATGCAGGTGGGTTTATTTTGAACAGTTTAAACACAATCCATAAAATGACAGGGAAAAAGACACTCAAGAATCAAGCAATGGTTTCCTTAAATGGCACAAACAGAGGGCTTGGGCTTGGTCGAGAAAAACACTAGGCAAAAGTCAAAACTAGAAAATCTGTAAAAATAGTCAGGCTTAGTAAAGTCTCAAACAGATGGAAACGAAGGTGATTTTAAACAGTGACAAAAAAACAACTAAATCATTGGAAACAGGTGAACATAATTAGAAGGACAGTGACTGTGGGAGTGCAGATGGCTTGTGGGAAGGTGAGTCTGGTGCAGCCATGCTTGTAGACTGCGGTGAACTGGGGGAGAATAATAGAGCAAATACTATGTCTCATACTAATTCAGTCAATAATTTAACCAATGTTATTCCTGAACAGTCCTGATATCCTGATATACATTCCTGACACTTGACATGGATCATATTAAGAGTAGTTCGTGATTTATTAAAATATCACTTTAATAATTTTAGTTATCAAGTTTGTGATTGGCCATTTTCATTTCAACTGGCCATTCACTCACACTGCTATGATCATTTAAATGATAATTAAACTAAACACGATTCCTGTTGATACTGCTCTCCACTGATATCGAAAAAAGCATCATGGACTCTAAGGGTTTCCTGGACCTCACTCTAAGAAACATGGGGCTGAAGTCTGAATGTTGATACATAAATGGTTTAACACACTCATAAATATAGCCTTACATACGTCTTCCCCTTGGCTGTCAATCTGCTGAACCCCTTCACCCAATCTTTAATGTCTGTAATTATATTAGAGTTTGCACAGTCTTGAACCTCATTCTACTACAGTGTCACTGGATTTCATTCATTCATGTAATTGGACTAGTGTCAGCTTATACATTTTTCTTCATATCATGCTATTTACATTGTAACTGTTACTTACATACTGCCATCTTACCTTATATTTACCATTTAATTCTATTTTGCTATTTGCACTTCTGCTTCCAGGTTTCATTAGCTAGCTTGCATTTCATTAGTTAGCACTTGTACTCTAGATAATGACAATAATGTTGAATCTAACCTAATCTAAATATAGAAACATGTTTAAATATATACGGAATTGTCCTTTTATTAGATATGCACCAATAGTGCAATTGTGAAACCTTGTATACCAAACATAAAATAAAGTGTTGGATGTGTAAACATTTTAATTGCTGTATTTTGTCTGAAGACAAAAAAGAAGTGAAAATGAGGTAGCATTTGGCTGTAGAAGAAGACACAGTTCATCCAGGGGACAGAAGGAGCTGTGCTTGAGTGGGAAGAGAGGTGGTAGAGAAAACGGCAGGAAATGGGAGCTTATCAAGGTCCTGCTCAGCATGAACCCATGAGCATCATACCGTCAGAGAGAGCTCAGAAACAGATGGGGATAGGAAAAATAGAGTTACAAATAGTGTGGAGGTGGATAGGTGGGAGAGAGTACACTGTTTTCTCATGACAGTGGGGGTGGATGGTCCTCTTAAATCGTGGGTGAGGGATTCAGCTGTTCTTTCTGGTTTGTATATTTGTACACTAGATCAGTATACCTTATAAAGTTTGTATACACAAAGAAGTTGGCAGTTTATTATGCAAGCATCAATTCAGCTTGAGTTGAGTTACTATCAGGGGTGTTAAGGGACACTGTAACTGTTTTTGTTTAATGCTTCAAGTATTCAGATGTAAACCCATAGTGGATGAAACCTAAACTGGAAGAGTTTTGTTTTTCCCCACTATGCCACTGAAAAATTCTGGCTCTGACTGTTCCTCAACTTTAGCTACATCACTCAAGTTCATAAGTGGTCTCAACTACAGAATTTGTAATCCTATTTGGTCAGTTATTTCCTGCCCACACAAAGATTTAGTTTATTTGAATTCCCAGAATTTAAATATACTAGTAGTGAAACTGAATAGGGTTAGACCAGTTTTAGAGAAAGATACACTATATTGCCAAAAGTTTTGGGACATCTGCCTTTACATGCACGTGAATGTAATATGGAGTTGGCTCGCCCTTTGCAACTATAACAGCTTCAACTCTATTGGAAAAGCTTTCCACAAGGTTTGCAAGTGTATTTATGGGAATTTGTTTACCATTCCTCTAGAAGCGCATTTGTGAGGTCAGGCACTGATGTTGGATGAGAAGGTCTGGCTCGCAGTCTCCACTGTAATACATCCCAAAGGTGTTCTATCAGGTTGAGGTCAGGTCTATGTGCAGGCCAGTCAAGTTTCTTCACTTATCCATGTCTTTATGGACCTTCCTTTGTGCACTAGTGTGCAGTCATGTTGGAACAGGAAGGGGTCATCCCCAAACCGTTCTCACAAAGTTGGGAGCATGAAATTGTCCAAAATGTGCGGAATGTGAGTTCCTTTCACTGGAACTACGGGACCAAGCCCAAACCCTGAAAAACAACACCTGAATTCAAGAATTTGGAGGGGTGTCCCAAAACCTTTGCCAATATAGTGTATAAACTTTTTCTTTCCATTTACCTAACCCTAACCCTATTTTTCAGTAATACACCCATAAGCCAAGTCTCTAAAGCTGGTACCACAAACTTGAACAAAGTAAAGGTAGTGGTAAGGGAAGTGGTAGCTCTATGGTTAAGGCGTTGGACTCCTGATTGGAAGGTTGTGAGTTTAAATCCCAGGTCTGCCACTGCAAGGCCCCTTTTAGATAATTAGATAAAATGTAATTTGCTTTGGATAAGGGTGTTTGCCAAATTCCAGAACAAAGTTATAAAGTGAAATCAATCAAAAGTCAACATCAGCAGAGCAGTATCTCCAGGATTCTGATAGCAGAAATGAACGCAAAATCGAACAAACTAAATAAGGAGCTTGTCATTTTTCAAAATTACAGCAGATTTTCCACAGATTTGACTGACACATCCTGTGACATCATCATAATGCACATTCGGCCAAAATCATTCATTTTAGGCTACAACAATTACAAAAATCTCCTGCGACATTCCTTCCTCATACCAATATTTTGTAACACATTTCTGTTCAAAATAATGTATTCATATTTAATACCTACATCTTACACTGATTTCTAAGAACACTTTTTTTACTTAAAAGACTTGTAAATTCATAACTCTTCACTCCCAACACTTGCCTTAATCAGAGATACCGCAAGCATAGAGCACACATCAATCAAATACTACTGCGTAGTCTGTTCAGTTTAGAAGCAATATATCAAGCTATATCAATTCTAGGAAAGATTTAAAGTTGTGATTTCAGCATTAAGATGCAGCTTGCTGTCAATACACAAATCCAGGCATGCTGTTGATTTATTCCATGATGATTTTACAACAACTGACCCAGTTTGGAAGTCAGTAAGTGATGCATGTGGCAATGGATTTCCTAATCGTGTTTTGAGATGCATTAATTAATTGAGTAATCCAATCAATTGCTATGGCACCTGCAGTGAGAGAGAGAGAGAGAGAGAGAGAGAGAGAGAAAGAGAGAGAGAGAGAGAGAGAGAGAGGGAGAGAGTAGTTGAATGCAATTATCTTGATGTTCTGCCAAATAGGATTTAAAGCACGAGGACACAGATAAAGCTTTGAGTTTTTTTCCTCCCTCTTGCTCATCCCTCTTTTCCTCTCTCTTTCGCAGCATGTCATCTCTCTTTCTTTTTCTTGACACTTACTGAACTCTTATCTGTTTGCCCTAAAGCTATGATTTCTGCATATGGCATTTGGAGAAAGGTCTCTCCCACACAACCACTAACACACAGAAGAACACAGTATACTGAGTTCCTCTATATATAATTTTCTAGCCAAGTCAGATAGAGTCTTCACTTCCTGTAGCTGACCCTGTGACTTTGTACCTGTGTGAACCAAATGAAGAGCATCGGGCCTAGCAGATTACAATGTACTTTGGATAGAAGTTTTGCTATTTTATCTACTTGCTTTTTCTATTGAAAGAGAATATGCTATTGCTACAAAAAAAAAAAAAAAACACAAGCCAACAAAAACCCCCCAAAACAACAACAACAAAAAAACTTTTATTGCTGTTTGTTGTACTGAGAAATTCTCAGAAAAAATCTACGTATTGAGGCTTCTCCAGGGGTTACTGTCGGGAATCGGAAAGTCACCTCATGCTGGAGGCTTAAAACATTTAGAAGTGATTACTGGTAAGATTGGATAAGCTTACAGGAAATAAATTTATTTCAAATTGAAATCAATTCCCAACTATATTTTTTTCTTGAGAGACATTCCATTAAATTCATTTGCCTAGAATATCATGAGAGGAACTGACTGAAAGTGTTGAGAGCTCATTTAGATTTTTCCCTGAATCGTAAAATAAAAAAAATAAAAAAAAACCTTTATTATCTTCCTTATGTTTTCAGTCTAGCTGAAAATGGTGAACGTGAACCTCAAAATTGTGTTTGAATGGTATGGGAATTAGTTAATCTCACTTTAGACTCCATGGAGAACAGCTCAGTTAGGTGTAATATTTTTCAAATATTATTGGACCTCAGTTCAAAGCTCCTGCATTAAGCACACAGAAAATAAGCAGAGAGTATATTTACTGAATCCTCTCCAAAAGCCTGGTCTCATCTTCCGAGGTCAGATTCTGGAGCAGCCTCTTTAAAAAAAAAAAAAACAACACTGTGTCTATGAAGGCCATGTTTATTAATTCTTATAACTGTTCTTGTAATACTTTGTACGTAAATTTGTAATAATTTGTTGCAAGCATTTGTTTTGCTAAACATTAATAACCCTTAATTATAGATTGCAAAAAAAAGGGGGGGGGCATGCAAACCAAAATGATCAAGCCATTTCAGAGCTGGATTCAGAAAAACATAAATTAAAAAAAAAATTACAGGTTGATCCAACTTGCATGAATTTCATCATGTCAACTCATAACGCAATTCAGTAAAGTGTATGCCCACCACATGCCTGTATGCACTCCTGACAATGTCTGAGCATGCTCCTGATGAGATGGTGGATGGTGTCCTCAGGGATCTCCTCCCAGACCTGGATTAAGGCATCAGTGAGCTCCTGGACAGTTTGTGGATCTTTGGATGCTCTGATATAGAATGTCCCAGAGGTTCTCAATTGGATTCATATCTGTGGAACGTGAGGTCCAGGCACCAATGTCTTCATCATACAGAAACACTGTCTTCACACTCTGGCCACATGCGAAGAGGATCCCAGGGCCCACTGCACCAGTGTGAGGTCTCGAAACAATGGTACTGTGGATTTATCCCTGGTATCCAACTGCAGCAAAGGTATCGTTGGCGAGCATGTGGCTTTCTGTTCAACCTTCCAAGCATACTCCTCCCCAGACCATCACTGACCACCACCAAACCAGCATCAGGAGAGAGCAATTGACTGTGGCCAAAACCTTTTCCTTTTTGGTGCTAGTCTTGCTGTAGCCTCTCCTGTGCACCTATTATCACTTTCATTTGCACCAAAGCAGCTCAAACTGATTCACAGTCATTTACACTTTAACTGACTTGACTTATATTGTGATGATATTGTGTTCGCTTATTTTTTTTTAGCAGTGAAAAAATGATGATGATTTTTATTATTAGTATTGTTGTTTTTTCTAAATGATATACTGTACTGCACAAGTCATTATTAGTAGTTATAAAAGTTGTGCGGTACAAGTGGCATTATAACGAATAGTGACACTTTACAACAGGATTTTAAGTTACTAAGAGCACATTATTAAGACTTAATGAGAGATTATTAGAGTTGATAAAAAATGCTTCCAATGAACCATTGGCAAATGACTTCAAATGATTTGCAGAGACTTCATAAAAAGTGTTACAGAACCTTTGTCTCATGGTGTTTCAAAAAGAAGTTAAATAATTCACCTCTACCATGCAAAGTATAATGAACCCAATAATGTGTCAGATTTAATTTCATTTTTGTAAATTCTTGCTGTTTGTGCTGCAGTCACAAATGTATCTGTGAATATTAAAATAATGTTGAACTAATTAGGCCATACGAATAAATTAGGCTGCAACTAATTATATCACGCAAACCAATTAACTTCTCAAACTACTTCTAAACTTCTTACTGTGCACACAGCAATGTAAAAAACTACTGAACCTGAAATGCACTCCATAAAACGGCAAGACTGTTAGCATCCAATCTCTCCCCTGTGGAACTAAAACAGTTGCATTCTCCAGGGACTGTGTGTCAGAAAGCAACTGTACCTCTTTAATGCCCCCCATGAGAAGAGAGAACATATGAATTCCCAGATGTTAATGAAGCTTTATCCCAAAGATCTCAAAGAACTTTGTTCTTGCTTGGATGTATACTTGTCACATCCACTGTGATGAACAATATTGAATATGACGGATACTGCTGGAAAAAAACTGTTTTTGATTTTGTTTCCTAAACCTAAATCTCCTTTTCTTATATTGTGCCAGTCTCCGGAGCAGAAAAATGTTTTTCTTTGATACATCAGACAGCCTTTAGCTATGATAAGCTAGAGGAAGCCAAAGTGACTGAATGCTATGGGATTTGCCCCTCTGTCAGAACAAAGCTCATTCTTTCCAGACAGTATTTCTTGGACTTGAAGCAACCTACCCTTATATAATAATATTACCAATATATTATTTATTTAGTTTTTTTTTTCCCCCCAGAACTGGTTAATATCTATAAATCTAACATAAGTACTTAAATAATGAATAATACCTGGTGGGTTTATAACACAATATCTGTGCTAGACACATATATGTAAGCTTGTTGGATATCTCATTTCAAAAACCATGGGCAAAAATATAGAATTGGCCCTTTCTTTGTGGCTATAACAGCCTTCAATCTTCAGCGAAAGATTTCTATGATGTTAGAGTATGCCTGTGGGAATTCCACACCAAACTCATCAAATCATGGCTTTATGGACTTCATTTTGTGCACAGCAGCAGTCATGCTGGAACAGGAAATGAAAAGCCTTTCCCCAAAATTTTGCCACAAGTTGCATGTAGAAAGTTGTTACATATGTAGCATGGATTTATACAAAGTTGGCTGGATTACTGAAGTGAGGAAGAAAACATATAGTTTGAGGAATTATTTAAAAAGAAATCTAAATCTAAATACATTTGAAAGAATATGAACATGTCCTAGAGAGAAGCATGGTGGTGGTAGCATCATGCTGATGCTTTTCCTTGGTGTTTTTGGTTGCATTTCTGCCCTTAATGCCCTTCCTACACGGTCACCACAGCAGACTTACGGTTGTACCATATTCTTTTCATTTATATCCGACAACTTAATTATTATGTTTGAAGATCGTTTATGTTGTGTAAATTAATTGGCCTGTCTAAATTAGCCATAAAACCATAAATTAGAGAACTAAAATCAAATCACACTCAGTTAACTGCATGTGATCATTTCTGCATTAGCATTCATATGGAGTTGGCCCCTCTATGTGGCTATAACAGGCTTTAATCTTCTGGGAAGGCTTTCTGTGATTTTGAAGTGTGCCTATGAGAATTCCACCCCAAACTCATCAAACCATGTCTTTAAGAAACACATTTTATGTACAGGAGCACAGTTATGCTGGAACAGATAAGGAAATGGTCTTCCCCAAACTTTTGCCACAACGTTAGAGGCATACAAATGTCTAAAATGCCTTAGTGTGCTGTAGCATTGACATTATCCTTCACTGTAATTAAGGGGCTCAGCCCAAATCCTGAAAAACAGCCCTCGACCATTATTCCTCCTCCACCAAATGGTACTGTTGGCACTATGCATTCTGGTAGGTAGTGTTTGTAAGAATTCGTCCATCACTCTGCCAGATAGTGAAGTGTAATTTATCACTCTGGAAAACATGTTACCACTGATCCAACATCCAATGGCAATGTGCTTTACACCACTCCAGCTGACACTTGGCGTTGCACATAGTAGTCTTAGGCTTGTGTGCAGCTGCTCGGACATGGAAACTCATTTCATGGATCGCCCGATGCACAGTTATTGTGCTGATGTTGCTTCCCGGAGGCGGTTTGGAACTCTGTGTAGGGAGTGTAGTGAGTAATACAACAGAGCATAGGCAATTTTTACATGCTACCTGCTTCAGCGCTTGGTTATCCTGCTTTGGGAGTTTGCAGCTTTGTGGCTGAGATGTTTTTGATTGTAGACTCGTCCACGTCACAATAATAGCATAAATGACTAAAGGTAGAATTCTTTGACTGTGCCATAGGGACTCATCAATATGTGCCATTCTGTTGCCAGCGTTTGTCTCTGGAGATGCATGCACATGTGCTTGATTTAATGCACCTGTTAGCAATGTGTTGCTGAAACACTTGAACTCAGTATTAGCAGGGGTGCCCACGTACGTTTAGCCATATAATGTATATTTCATTCATCCATTCATATGTAGTAACCGCTTCCGGTTGTGGAATCTAAGGAACTCTGTGTTTGATGTCGAAATACACACTTGGAAAATTAGCATAGCCAAACAACCTATTGTCATGTTTTTGGGAGGAGGAAGATACCAAAAAAAAAAAAAAAATCTGAAAATATATTATTAATAAAACAACTAAAAATATAATGTTAATTCAACTCCAATTACATTAAAGCTAAAAATCCTGGAGCATGCAGTATGCTTCCTCTAAGACACAGAAAGCCACCACATACTGTATACTTTTTTGAAAAATAATTCATTCTGTCTTTATATTTTTTTCCACTGGTTAGTTTAATGCATCACTTCAGGGCACCTTTATTTATACGGCACATTTAAAGAGATGTTTCTTCCATAGTGCTGCACAAACAAGTGGCATAATATAAATCTGACTGAAAGGGGTTTCAAATTTCTTCCCTACATACAATTTAAAAAGATATCCTGATGTTTATGTTTTAAAAATTTATTACATAAAAATGTGATAAATAATTGAATGTGTAACTAATATAAGTAGACATAAATATTTAGTATTTTGGGAATTAGTTGCACATTAGTAGCAGTTTATTTAAGCGTGGAAGGAGTATGCATGAATTCATCTCTTAGGTATAATTTTTTAAGATCATACAATTAAGTATTCAAACATAAAGTTCCTACATGAACTATGGTACAGACATCTGCACAGCACAGTTATAAACACCTCAAGGGAATCTTTTTTTGAAGAACCAAAACTGCATTGAGTGTGTATTTGAAAAAGGAAAGAAAAATATGTAAATATGGAATGCAAATAGGAAACGCTGGCTTAGAATGATTCCTGTTTGCAGAACTGGTTGGGGGGGAAAAAAATCTATTTTTTATCTGAAATACAGTTTCTGTTCTAATCGTTAAGCATTGAAATCATGCAGTGGATATTAAACATTAATTTCATGCTTTGTGCCTACTCCGTGAATGAGTGACTAGGCTTGCTTTAAACCTCTCTGATGAATAATGTTTGCTGTACTTTAAGCACTTGATAATAGGACTTACAACAAAAAGCACATGGATTAAAACACAACTTTAGAGATACAGGACCTTGCATACAGTAAGCGCTCACCCTCACATTTCCTAGTGTTATAACTTGAAACTGTAAACGACTTAAATGGAACTATATATATATATATATATATATATATATATATATATATATATATATATATCGGAAATCTACACTAAAATCCCCCCAAATCATTTACGAATAAATGAAATCTTTCACCCTAATAACATTTCCATTATATTAATAACACAGTGGTGGTAGCACCATCAAAACACATGCTTACAATTCCAATCTGGCCTGTGAAAATAGCTATAACACAATAAATTGGAGAAGTAACATCAATTCACACAGATTTAAGTGCATGAGTTGATTTCTGTATTTCTTACTTTCATCGTTTCATTTATCATCATTTACAAACCATGGCAATATCTATTCTTTAAACTGTTATAAAAATAAAAGTTTTTGTTTAAGTACACTTAAATAAACTTAAAAAAAAAAAAAGAATTATAATAATAAAAAATAGTTAATGCATACTCATTAACCTTTTAATGTCTGATCTAAATAGTGTGGAATTCATCGCCATGATTGTACACCAATTTAGCATTTTTATTTCAACTCAGCATTTTTTTTTTCTTTCAAAACCACACTTCTATATTTGCCATATTATACAATTATACAACAGACTGCACCTGAAATGAGTGCAATCATGCAGAACTGTAAAACTGATGCATAGTGAATTAGCAAGCTTTTAATCAATTCAGCACCATAATCAGGAAGGTATTTACATTTAATAATGTTTCGGATTATTCATGTGTACAGTGCTTTGTGTAAAATTTGTAGTGTTACAACCTGGAAGAGTAATCAAATTAATTGTCAAATCATTAGTTGAATGGAGTCCACAGCTCAGATGGGAAAAGACAACCACAGCTGGGCTATATGGAAGAATGTTGAGAAGAACCTTAGCATTATTGGGGGGAAATAATAATAAAAAAGGATCTGCTGTTTGGACTCAGTAAACATGGGGGAAAAAGTTTACTGGTCTGCTTTTGGCCCTGGCACAAGTGGTAGAATCTCAACACCCTCAACATCCTCACAGTGAAGAATGCTGGTGGTTGCATGTTTCTTTGGGATGTTTTTTTGTAGCAGTGACTGCCAAGCTGACTCTGTTGGGCCCCTGAGCAAGGCCCTTAACCCTCCCTGCTCGAGGGGTGTTGTATCCTGGCTGACCCTGCTCTCTGTTGGGATGTGGAAAGAAAGAATTTCACTGTGCAGTAATGTATATGTGACAAATAAGGACTACTACTTCTAATAATACTACTACTACAACTAAAAAACTGCTCAGGGTTCAATGTAAGAGGTAAGCAGCCTAAATTAGGAATCCTGCAATACTAAATATAGTCTAAGTTTAGACCAAACATGTCTGTGTTGAAAGAAAAAATCAATCATATTATTTACTTTGGACAAAGTGTTCTGTCTGGGGGCATGCCACATGCCATTATCTATAAAGTGAATTAATTCTAAATAAGTAAATAAATACAATAAAAGGAAAAGGTAGAAGACTGAGCTCTGTGTGCTCTGAGCTGAGCACTACTGTTGAAAAAGACAACAGTCTAATCTTTCTGAGAATTACCTGTGAAGCTCTCAACCCAAATTGATAAAAATGTCTCTGTTTTTTTTTATTATTACAAGCCAATATTTTCTCTCACATGGACACAGTGGATTTCCTAACACCATTTACCCCAGCAGCAGAGCACTCCAATAACAAATTATCTATAAAACACTGACAATTTTAATAATTTGATCTTAATTTCTCCCCTTTGAGCTGCCTTTTTATTGCAGGTTTCACAAAATGAATTCCTTCTCTAATGTCAGAGGACAAGCAGAGTCCAAGAGGACCAAGAATGCTACAGAAATGAGAATGTCTTTGTTCAGTATCATTTCCAGCACCACTCTGGCTTCTTTGTTTGAGTCTGACAATAAGCTGCTTTTGAAATTCACTTTGTGACATTTACTTGTCACTTGAGTTCTGCTTGCACTTCTCTTGTGGCACATTTCAATTTTGTGTTTTTGAGACATCTTCACATGTGGCATTATAAAGTCTGAAAGCATTGTTTGGTGTGCATAGGCATCCCTGAACCCGACACTCAAATTAATTGCCAATTTACGGAAAGTGAAGTAAGACATTTGAACCCTAAAAATGCCAAATGAATATGTTTATTGTTATGAAGTTCTCAAATCTCAGGGTTAATTTAGAAAGCAATTCAAACCCACATACTTTAGAGGCACAACCCAGTCCCAGAGAACAAAGCCCTCACAAAGGAAACAATGAGCATTTACAGATTATAATTCTGCTGTTCACTGGCAGGCCACATATTATAGGCCCCTCTTGAAATAAGACGTGATGCCTATGAATAAGGGAAGGAAGAAAGGAAGCAAATATTGAATTCATTTTCAGTATGAATCGCATGGCTTTACTATCAAGAGACTCTAAATGGCGTTATTAGCACTACTTTGTAATATAATTTGATTTCTCTCATATGGATTTGATGGGTAGATTGGGCAATGGTTTATGAACTGTCTAAAAAATTATGCAGAACACAATGAATGCCAGAGTGGAGAGGGCTTTACAAAATGAAACACAGTGGGATTTGCAGTTTGAAAGCAGATGATTTGTTTTCCCGCTCATGTGTTAATCAGCCTCTTGCACTATCCGTTTTGACAGCTATTTGAGAATCATCTGCCCTCTGCACCATAGCTCAGTTAAACACTGGCTTTGTTCTATGAGACAGGATTGTGGCTCAAATGCCTTTTGGCTTGAATTACTTTCCAAATTAAGTCTGAGATTTGAGCATTCCATAACAATAAACACATTCATTTTGCATCTAGCGCTTTTCATGTTACCTCCTGAACCCAAAAGTCAGTACGAAGGAATGTAACTGCTTACAAAATACATTGTTCGGAAGGGACTGATAACATGTTACAAACAAATATGAAGAATATGAAGTGCTCTTTTTTTCTGTCTGTTTTAGAAAGCTTGCCGGAAAGCTTCATCTTTTGTGCAGGTGAGAAAGACCAAATGAATGAAAATACATGTGAACAATGCATTGAAAGAATAATTTATGTCACAAGCAGATACACACTAATTTAAGACATGGGCAATTCAGGTTTAAATCATTGAAATATTTGGAGAATTAACAGGTACAAATACAGATACTGGCATTTCATTGCATTATGAATTGCACAAAGCATCCAGATAAACAAATCTTTTTCATTTACCTTCTCCTTAGAAGCATGAAATCCGGGGGTGATTTGAGTACTTCATGCCTATAAGTATTATTTTGGCATATTTATATCTTACTTGAGAATGATTAAAATTGAATGCTTATGCACTTACTTAATTACATTTCCAATTAACATTTCCAACTATAGGCTATACCAATTAAATGGTAGTGGACTCCTGTCCCATCAGATTCATTGATAATTTTCTAACATTGACTGGTTATATTTAATTATCTTAACCTGTTTTCTTTACTGGTTTAGACCAACATTGATTCATGTAGCTAAGATAAACTAGTTAAGACTATGTCAAATTCTAGCTAATGATGAATATTAGCAAAAGTACAATAATAAAAATTGTCATTTCTTACCAGTACAAATGCTGTGGAACATTCCATCGCAATTACTAAAAAATGTATTGTTTAAGCCATTGTCTCAGTTGCCATTACGTAGCTGAAAATAAATAAATCATTATGAGAAGAACCTTGCATATTGCGAGTTGTAATCTAGCTTACAAACTGTTGAATGTTATTGGAAACTCTAATTAGCATGCACTGTAAGTTTTCCAGGTCCATTTAACTATCAGAGACCATTAATAGTGACCATCTGACTTAATGTAGCTGTAATTCATTTTTGCAAACCAATATATGAAAAAGAAACCTTCGAAGACTGAATTCAGTTTTCAGACACAATGGTTTTCAGGCAATTGCTTAAAAATGAAAATAATGTTCTAATAGTTTTAGCTAAAAATATGTATTTTTGTCAAGAATTTCCTCAGGACCAGCGATTACTTTTTAATACCTGAGTACACTTCTAAGTAACCATATTTTCCCTTTCACTTGATTACATTTTTGGCTGGATGCATCTGCTTTTGATTACAGTTCTGACACCTTATCTATACTTTTACTTAAGCTCTTGGGGCTGTTTCCACTCTTTATCTAAACCACAGCTCACAGAAGAGAATACCACCAAGGAAAGTTATAAACAGTCACAGCAACACAGGTTGCTTAGATTATATTGCAAATTTATGTAGTATTTGAAGTCTGTTTCCTGAGATGTATGATTTGGAATGGAGAAAGAACCATTTTAACATTTTTTATTTGTTTCTTCCACATTTTCTGCTTTACCTATGGTTCCCACTCAGAACTGTACATACACTTGCAGTTAAATTACCCAGTGAGACCCAGGATTTTTCAATCAGCTCCACCTGTGATAAACAAGTAGAATAAAACTAAACCTGTCCCTTGAATCAAATTCTCTCTGCTAAACCCAGCACAAAAATGATGTATTTGTGAATCCCTAGTTTTATGCTAAGCATTAGAAACAAAATTTCCATTGAAATATTCAGGAAAACAACCCATGAAACCCCAAATTCAATTGAGTTTCTACAAAATATGCTTTGTAAAATCCGCTTACCTTAAGAACCGTCAAGCTGGTGGACACGGAAGAAAAAAAAGAAAACGTGAGATCATATTAAATACCAGCAGACATCAGCAGAATGGACCTCCTCTGTGGTGCTCAAAATTTCATTAGGCAGACAATGTAGATTTTTATATATATTTAGAGGAGGTAATTAAGATAAACAACACATGAGATGGAAATTTCAAGTGACAAATGCCAGCACTGGCCTGACACCCCAGCAATCATATTAGACACTGTCCATCAAGCCTGTTCATTTTAAAATCCCTCGCAGCAGGATTATTCATCCAACTAAATCAAAAACAAAATTTTCTCCCAGGGGATTCTGTTTCCCATTTCCGAAGAAGCTCTTTGTCATCCCCACCAACATGTGTCCCACTGTGTTGAACTGTGCATCTATGAGTAGAAATTAAATGGCAGTACAGTAAGGGGCAGAATGCATGTATTCCTCTCTTGAGAAGGACACAACAACAATCCAAAATGAAGAATGCGTTTCAACTCGGAAATGCCAGAGGCTGTCTAAAAATAAGTATGAATTTAAAAGGCACGTGACTCCCGTCTTTTGTCAGACATGATGTTTGGCTTAATTAAGAAGCAATTCAGGCCAGCGAGCACGCAGTACCATTATGTCAATTCTCATTAGCGTATGTTTACATTCAACCTGTTCTTAGGCAGCGCTGCTTCGATGCTGTGCATGAGTCATGTTTGTGTTAATGAATAATGAACCATTTATTTAAAAAAATAATAATAATGTGTCAATATGTAGTGGGAAAACAAATACAGACTCCCATATCCTACTATATGCTACTATCACAACAGTATTGAGAAACTGTGGGTGATACAGTGGCACTGTCTCATAGCTCAGTAGTCCCTAGTTTGATCCTAATTACTCTTTGTGTGGAGTTTCACATGCTCTCCCAATGTCCTCTGGGTTTTCCAGTTTCCTCCCATGTCCAAAACATGCCATTTTGTGGTTTGGCTAAATATACTATAAATTAACCTAGATTGCCCAAGAGCCCTTTAATGGGCTTCTGATCCATGAATGATATATTCCCCCCTCATGCCTATTATTCCTGGGATTCATTGTGATCCTGACGAGGATAAAGCAGTTACTGAAGATTAAAGAATAAATCAAAGTGTTGTTTTTATTTTGCTGCCGTTTCACTGGTTCCATTGACTTCCACTGAGAGCAATTAGCAACTACCCACATACAGTCACACACTACACACAAAACAAAACACTGCAAATTAGTTTGGATGACAAAATTCATAGATAACAAGATACAAAGAATACAGACAGCACGCACACACAGCTAGCCAACATTGGCACAGATGGCATCTTAGCTTGTCTGATAACTTGGAAGATGTGGGCACAGTTTTGGAACACTACTAAAGATTTGGACAAAGTTAAAGTCCAGGTTTTTATATTGCATTCAACCAGCTAAACAATGCTGGTTAAACACAAATCTCCTAAATTAATCACAGGGGGAAAGTTATGGGAAGCTGAATTTGCTTATCACATGACAAGAAGGGGAAGGTAGCTGCAAAACAAAACTGCAGATGATCAAGTCATCTTGCCAATTAGTAAATGATATGATCTGTCTGGTCACACACCAGTGGTAACTAGATGTGCAGGTTTGCTCTATACAGTGTTTTTTACAAGATAACATGAGCCATTCATTTTGGTCCCATTGGATACAAAGCTTTATGAAGCACCAGGGATAGCAAACCAGAATCAAAATCAGCTTTATTGCCAAGTACTGTGGATTTAACATGTACAAGGAATTTGTCTTGGTGTATTGGTGCACAACAATAAAAATATAACCATAAAAAAATTAAGAAAAATCTAAGAATTTTAAGCAAGTGGAAATATTAACTGTGTAATAGTGCAGTGTAATATTGTATAAAAAGTGAACCAACGCAAACATTAAATTACCAATGCTACATTCGGCGCAGATGGAAACGTTAACTGTACATTAATTGTAAATCAGTGGACCAGTGCAAAACTCACAGTTTGATGTAGGAAGGTAAGATAAGGTACAGGTGCAATATGGCTATCTGAGTTGTGTGGTTAATGTGACGCATTTGCGTTTGTGTGTTAATATCCAAGGAGGCGGATAAGAGACCATGGTGGGTCCTGCATATTGTTGATGAGGCCAGTGGCTGATGGAAAGAAACTGTGATACTTTTGGTTCACCAGCTTTATTGGCCTTTCTGATAATTAAGTTGCAGTGTAGTATCAGCTAATAGGTCAGCGATGCATACTGCTGGAATCTGTGCACACATGCAAACACAGCCTTCAGAGCAAGCTAAAACTGGTTAAAAGATAAGCTCTTGCTTTTGCCATCTGTGACACTCCAGATGTTGCACAAGCACTTCTGTAACATGGAAGAGTCTAAAATTTATAGCTGCAGCAATATTCATTGGTTGATGTAAGTTTCATGAAATACCTCCAGCATGCATTCACACTATTATGAACAATCATGTGTAATTTACTTTATCAGTAAAAGATACACCATGTTCTGATTAAGTAATAGTGTACTGTGCTAAGTAATTGTGAGATGAATTCATTTGCATGACAATGATTTCTTTCCCCGTCCTTTGACCTGTATATCTAATATATCCAACCCACTTATTTTGACCAGTCCACTTCAGCTCTATTTACCTGCACATTCTCTATGGTCCTCCAATGTGAACCTACTCACCAAGCACTTAAATTGTGAAGCTTCCAGTCCTAAACTACCACTTGCTCTGCTAAAATCCTCCACTTAAGTCCTATTTCTTCAGACCAATTCTTCACTGTCCATTATTCTTTCACCTATGCCATCCTTTATAACTTGTCAATAATTCTTTTATCCTTCTTGCCTTTATGTTATTTTATATTCCTCAAGAGTAGCATGCAGTCAAATTTCATTCATTCATTTTGTTTTGATTTTCCTGGCTGGAGCTGCAGTGTCAACAGGTTGACAAGGTCAGTCCTGACGTCTCTATCCCCAGTCACAGATCCTTGGCATCCTCCTGCAGGATGCCCAAACCTTCCCAAGCCAGTAGTGATATATTATTTTTCAAGCGTGTCCTGGGTTCAACCTGGGGCCTCTATCCAGTTGGATGTACCTGATATAGCGCTAGCGGAAACTGACCACAGGGCATCCCTGTATCGTGCCCAGACTACAGCAAGTGAATTTTCTCAATTCTGAGGAGAGGCAGCTCTAGTCCAAGGCTCTACCACCCTATTGTGGTTAGTAAGCCCAGCAACCATGCAGAGGAACCTCATTTTTACTGACTGCTAATAACTGCTAACAATCTTTTTGTCAGTAAGCACATCATGTAACCAGGGGAGGACTGGGATGTAGATTGATATATAAACAGAAAACATCACCAAAGCAGATTGATACAGCGACGCTGTATGCTGCTGTGGTAGACCCCATCTCTGTTTGTCACTCTCACACTCTATTTTTCCATTCATCACTATTCGATAAGATCTCAAGATACTTAAATTCCAGTGCCAAAGGCAAGGGCAGCAACACTGTTATCACTATTATCATTTGCTTTTGGAAATGTCTTACATTTTGTAGTTCCTGGCTCTTATTATCTTCTGTACAGTGTCCTTGAGTGCTTGAGGTGCTTTAAAAAGTAATAAACTGTTACTGTTATTATTAGGTAAATATTCATGGTTGCTTATTTAACCAGTATCTGTTAGATAGTACAGTCTCTATATTCCATACAATTTATTAATACCTATTTATCTAGTTTGAGAGCCTTTTGAGAGGATAGTTTGACTCATCGGTGTCTTTTACCTTAACACACAGACCTTTCTACCATTCTGTCAATATTTATTGATTTGTTTAGTTGTGTCTTCTAAGACATACTTTAACATTTTTCTTCAATCACAAGACAAGAGAAAGGGAAAAACTCATGACTTTCATATTTCCACTACTGTAGCAAATGACTGGAGTCTAGTGAACTCTCCTTATATATTTATAAGAAAGTCTGTGTATCTTGAGATAGGTGGACAACAGAGGAAAGGAAGAAGAAACACTGTTTGTACACTGTTTTCCTCTCCTTTATTGCACAGACGCAGCACAACCTGTCAATCTCTCCGCCCCATACGGACTCCTGCTGCTCGTCCAGAATTTACTGCTCAATCCCTGCTCTTTGGACTTGCTCAAAGTTTTCCACAGGACATCTGTTGGTTGATTTTGAAGCTTTGCCAAGTGAAACCCCGACATGGCTGTGAAAGCTCGGTGGGAGAGATGAGTGATGTAATCAGGTTGAAAAGGTCTGGAATAAGGATTTCAGGTTTGAACCACCCTGGGGGTGAGTGAGCAGATAATATAACACACATAAAAAGTAGCTGATCTGTATAAAATGTATTAAATGCCATTGTTTTGTGCAGTAATCATGCTATGATGTTCATAAAAGGTCAATATCAATCTTTTAATAGCTTTTTAATCACAAGTTTTTCTGTGGGGAGAAACATGATTAACTAGATGGAATCATGCATTTTTCCCAATAGATCTGTTTTTATGAGGTACGATGTAATTTCCACTGTATTTCTAGCATGTTATTTTAATCATTTCCTGTGCAACTGTCATAACACTATTTTATTTCCCAAGCCTATTAAGAATATTACTATCTTAATATTGGTTAATGGTAAATCTTCCTTCAGTTACTATTTGGCATTAACCCAAAATATATGAGCGAATTTCCCCTTATCATTTGATCACCCAGTGATTTTATTTTCTTTTATTCCTGAATGCTTCACAGAAGTAATTTCTGTATACTAGGGCCATCTTTAACTTTTTTGTTGTTGTTTGTTAATGTGTGTGACCAGCATAGTAAAAGGAAGGTCCCTGCTGAGTACCATAGTACTCTTGTAACCTCATTTCACCTAACAGCAGGGCAGGCCACAGTGATAAGTGTTTTCACATAGCTGCACTTTTTGTTTTCTTAGTTTCCACACCACGGGTCATTTCACATGTACATAATGCAGGAGTCATTGTATGGAAAAAGGGATACAAATTCAACAGCTGTGATGACTAGAGGAAGTTACCCTTGTATCAGACTGTGGTACATTAAAATTTGCTTAGGTCAAGGTTCAAAACCAAAATAATTCCTCACACCATTTCTGAATTTCGGGAATTTTGAAGTGAGATGGAATCAGTTATGTCAATAAGACGTTTCATGACGTTTCAGCATTATCTTACATACCATGTCCTTATTAGAGTGCATATGATGACGGAAAAAAAAAAAAAAAAAACCTGCCACAAACCTGCCCCTGCACTTTTCCCCCCCAGCACTGTCTTCAAATAAAGGTCATGTTTCATTTTACAGTGCATGTTTTCAGCTGAGTCCAATACCACTAGATTAATCAAACCTCATAGTGGTTTTAAAGCTCTGGTGCTCTGCTCAGTACACTGATGACTGATTTACTCACATCAGCAACCCTTTAATCTAAGAAAGGATGACAGCACCATCCATGACCCTTATTGTCATTAAGCCTGGTGAGGCTTTTTATTAGTTTATTATATGAGGCTTTATTAGTGCCACATGAATGTCAGTCATGCTCTGATGCAGCTGCCATCTTTTATGGTCACAGTTTAGGCATACAGCCGATGATATACTGCAGGTCCAGTTCCTTGGATTTGCAAACTGCACTATGGATTATCCCTATATCTTTTTTGAGGGTGACATGCTTTTTCCTAGAGCCTTCCTCTGATGCTATCTCAAGCAGCATGAGGATTAGCGAATGAAAATAATTCTTACATGGTGTTCGGTCTGCTCACTGTAAAAACTACTTTTCCAGATCTGTGTCAAGTATTTCACTTAAGGCCTATATTTATTTAAAACCTTATGTGGTGTTCAGTGTGATGCAGTGAAGGGGTTCTGATGTATAATTTGAGCAGCTTCCTGGGCCAAAGTGACAGACTTAATAAAAAAGATAAAAACGGGAGAGATAAAAATCTGAATACACTAATGAGACATTTTCAAAGATGAGACATCCAAATTCGGGAACCTTTATTTTACCCATATATTAGAAATAAAATCCCTCCCCGATGGTGCATGATTTTTAAATAGAACCCAAAACACAAGAATAAATGCAATTGCAATATTCTTGAGATATTCATGCGTTTTCCCCCACTCAACAATTTCGAACTCTCACTTTCATTAAGCAAAGCCTAGCTATTAAAACCATGCCTGCAGTGACACATTCCTCAGAGGCAGCCTGTAAAAAGATACACTCTGAGACCCTTTTATCAGCTCCCTTTCTCTTTTGCTCTTACTTGTAATTCAGCACCAATGTCTCATTTATACTTTTCTTGCCTATGGCCCTGCGCATCTGTCTAGTTCACTAGAATATTCCGCCTGCATCATCTGTCAAGGTTTGCTGGATTTTTATAAACATCCCCTAAAAGTTCTGTGACAGATTCCCAACCAGCACCATTATCTGCAAACTCACCTTCAATAGAGAGAGCTTTTATCTCTGGCAGATGGGCTTGCAGAGAAGACCTGCTGCCACGTTTCATGTACTATTGAAGTCCTTTAGCCATCACTCTGCTGTTCCGAGCCTAAATGACACTCACTTTGACACTCACTCTCACTTTGACAGTGGTCAGAAATAGAAAAAAAAAAAAACACCCTGTCCTTGTTATAAAAGTGTCACAGCCTAGTGTGTGTTTCCATGCACAACATGACCACTTCTGTTTGTCTAGTGTCATTTTATGCCCCATTACCCTTTAGGCTTTCCAGCCTACAGGATACCATTATTGTTTCTGGACATCGGATATTGCTAATGTAAAAGAAATGTTATGATAAGGTGGTGAAAAATTGAATTAAAAATAATTATAAATAAAATAGCTGTTCCTCTGTGACAAATAATAACAGAAGTGTTATCAACTCTCCATTATTATACTAGAAGAGACTTATACACATAATGATTGACAAATTGGGACCACTATGCATGCTTCCTAATTTTTCAGTCCACTTTTTCATGGTCCTGTCCTAAAAATAGCAAGCATGATTAACTGTATTGAGCAATTTAACCCTGGGTCCTGACAAGTTCATCTCGTTCATGTTTATCCCATCCTCTCTTGTATTTTACACAGATATTTTAGTCTACCTCTATTGATAATAGTCAATAGACATCTTATAGATAATAATATATTTAAATTAAATAATTAGTCCCAAATTATGCTAAGTCAAAGGGGCATTTCACCAAGTATGTCAAGTAATATTACTGTGAATGATTTACTGTGTGAATCTACAGTCTGGGCAATAAAGAAATCAGCCCCAGACATTGTTTTTATGTGTTTTCTTCTGATTGCTACTATTTATTTATTTATTTATTTATTTATTTATTTATTTATTTATTTATTTATGTGTTTGAAGTATAAAAATCAATTTCAACTAATTTCTTCAGATGAAATAAGACTGTGTTTATTAAAACTTTATTGAATTTGTTTTGTCTTTTCCTTGAAAAGTTATTCAACTTTTTCCTGAAAAAGAGGAGATGATTAGCTTCTCTAGCCCTTGCATACCAGTTGGCCCTGGTTCTTGGCATTACAGTATCTATTAAAATTAAGTACTTAGACCAGCACTGTACTGAAGATTGATGTGCATAAAATATGGACATTGATGACTTTGCTCTTAGCAGGGTGCTCATTTCATGGCTCACTCACTGCATTTACTAATATCCTTGATGCAGCGCTTTATGTAGTGGGTTTGATTGGCTCTTTTTTGCTGCTCACATAAACACAGTTCTTCATTTTGTATAATAAATGTATTGAAAAGAACCTTGTTTATTTAAAAAAAAAAAGCCTGTCTGCCTCACCTCTGGGTTCGATTACCACCTCTGCCTTGCGTATGCAGAGTTTGCATGTTCTCCCTGTACTTCGAGGATTTCCCCAGGGTAATTTGGTTTCCTTCCTCGCGCCAATGCTATCCATTGTAGTCTGATCAGAAGTGTCTGATTTTTTGGAGTGTAAATGTGTGTGATCGTGCCCTCTGATGGGATGGCACCTTGTCTAGATTGTCCCTTCCCCGAGTTCCCTGGGATGGGTTCAGGATGCTTGTGACCCCGTGTAAGATTAATGTACAGAAAATAGTTAGGATGGATGGAGGTTACTTTGTGCTTGGTCAGCTGATAATACAGATAAATGAGGAAATAAAACCGGGTGCACTGTGTACAATATCTCCTATCATTTACCGAACAGGTAATGTCTTGTCACACAGAAAGTACTAAAAGTGGATTTTGAGTGGCAGCAGGCTCTGGTATAGATAGAGATTTCTACAATAAGTTCCTGCATGGTAAGGAATCAGCAGCCTAGACATTAAGCATCTGCACTACATTTGTCTCTGTCTAGTCTTGGACATTTCTACACTAGCTATAAGAAGCCTAATTTACAAAAAGATATCTTATTTGTATCATGGTAGGAAAGGCTATCATCAGAAATGATACAAATAATAATTAAGTGCAATATAATCTCACCTTAGGTCAAACCTCGGTATAGCCATGAACAATCAACTGTCCATTTCCTTTCATGTTAATGTGCTAATCAGGTATGCTCATATCAATCTCTTCTGTACAACCTCAGAAGGATTCTGTCCTTCCATTTCTACCTACACAGGCCACTCAGGTGCGTGTTCAATCCTTTCTAAGTTCTCCCACAATAGCACTCCCACCACTGGCTTTCTGTAGCTGCCAGCATCAGATTTAAAACACTGATGCTTGCTTACAAAAACAGACCAGCACCCACTTATCTCAAAACACTTATCACACCCTGCACTGCACCACACTCCCACCGATCCTCTAGCACTGCTCGACTGCTCCCATCAACTCTCAGGATTATTAAGGAAGGTAAACATCAAGACTCTTCTCTGTTCTAGCACCTAGACTGTAGAATGAACTTCCTCAAGATATCTGAACAGCTGAGTCACTGGCTGTCTTCAAACAACATCTGAAGAGCCATCTCTTACTGAAATACTTAAACTTGCACTTTAATTAAACTAAAACGTGTGCTTTACCAAGTGTTTATATTTCTCCCAGTGTGTGTCTTACCTCCCACCAGATTTTTTTTTAGCCTGATAGTTTATTCTTTGTCTGTGATCTCGTGAACCAATATCAGGATGCATTTCTTGATATAGACTTCAAAGCATTGTGGATAAGTGCATCTGTCAAATGCTATAAAAGCACACGCAAAAGCGTAAAACTAAATGCTGATCTTATAAGTCAATTTTTTCCCCTCTTTCTAGTGTATTTAGACCTTGGGTCCTGAGTAGCACCCGAGTGCCCTGTTGCTGGGAGATTCATGATGATGCAACTGCCGTCAATGTGCAAGAGCCTAAAGTAAAACGTTGACCATATTCTCTTATCCTCTCTTTCCCCTCTGTCAATCATTCTAGCCAGAGATTCTAGCCAATCATGGATGTCTGTGAGCTAATGTATGTGGAGAGGGCAGATAACACTTTCTTATATAAGTCTTATGCTGCCCTATGATGCCCCATGCGCAGCACTTGGAAAAGACACAGTTGGCTGGCTTGACATGACTCAGAGGAAGCATATGCTCACCTTCTTCAGTTGAGCACTGTCGTGAATCATACTGTCGTATGATTGGCTGAAGGCTGGGCCAAGGCTGTGGCACTGCGTCATGCATTAACAGCATCCTTGCCTGTAGTGGCTTAGATTAGGCTATGAGTTTGTTTTTGGGAAATCTAAATTGGTAAGACAATATTGTGCATAGTAAACAAAACTAGAGCTAGCTGGATTAAAACCAACAGTCACCTACACGCATCTTTTTTTGTCACTTTGGGGATTTAAATTAAATACACAACATACAAATATTTACATTACTAAGCAGATGCAGATATGAATAGTGTCATTATGCTACACTCCGAGTCAACATGGCCACATAATTGCAAGTCTAAGACAACTTCCTATGACAAGAAATTTTATTAAGCATAGTTTTTTTTCCCAAGGTTTCAGAATCTTACAAGTCTTTTATTCCAAATACTGTGCAAATATTACAAGTAAGTAATATTTCTGATTTTTTGTGCTATTGGGTTGGAAGAGCACAATTTCCAGTAACTCATGAAGGACTCATCAATATTTAAAGGACTGCATGCTAGGCTGGCCCAATAACCATCTTTGCTGCACAGGGTACATTTGAAAAGCTCACAAATGGACGCGGAGGACCATTGCTCAAATATGTCTCATAACATACAAAGAAAAGAGGTGCAGAGGGAATTGGTTAGAAGCTAGAAGTCATGATATTAAAGGACATGCCCCTGCTCTCATCATTGACATTCACAGTTGAACTCATTTACTGGATATTACACTAGACATTAGTGGTAAAATGAAAACGCCACATGAGAAATTGTATCATAAATATGTTTTATAAAACCATTTTTTTTTCCTGCAAACAGAATTGATTATTTCTGAGGACATCTGATCTGGTTGCTTTTGTGAGACTTGTATAAATTGTACTCTGTCATCATATTTCTTGGAAGCAGACCAAACTATTTCTTGGAAGCAGACTGGAAACAGTAACAATGAAAGGTTAAGGTAATATTCTCACTTTAGTTTCTGGAGCAATGTATTCTGACAGATAATATTCTGATCTCAGTCCAACTACACGAACACAAGACCCACAAAATAGCCACAAGCCACAGTTAATGCAAATATAGCCGAACCTTTATTCCTTCATCCGTCCTTCCGTCCTTCATCCTTCCTTCCTTTCTTTCTTCCTAACCTCATCCCTTCCTTCTCTTTGGCTATATTTAGCTTGAATGATTTGCACCAAGCTACTTATCTTATGTAGATTACAGAGTCTATCAGACTGAGACTGAGCTCACCTCTCACCTTAGCTAACCCTAGTATTGAACTGTTTTGATTTTTCAGGATGCCTTTTTAAACTTTCAACTTGTTATATTTTTTCTTTACTCTTTTAGTTATTCAATCTACACATGAGGGGAGTGCTGATTGATAAATTGGTTTTATCAGCAGTTGATCATGATTATGCTTTTGTCACAAAATGGCAGAATTAGTTTCTCTCTGTAGGTTTGCTTAAAAGAGTCATTTAACATGCAGGGACTTGCTGCATATCAGCCAGGAATGGGGTATTTTTTTTTTTTTTTGCTAATTTATTGGCATATAGATGAGCCAGTAATTTTTTTTGAAAGAATAGAGGAAAATCAATATAGCAATGCTGGTCAAGTATTGCACAGTGGCTTGGTTTATGGTACCTCGGGTCAAGTAAGAATGACTACAAACAAAACGGAAACCATTTTAAGGGCTATTTTCAGTTCTATTGCCATTCATTTGAGTAATGTTGTTCATTTGAGTTAATGGTTTTGTTTTATTATTTTGTTATTTGTAGTTTTTTAAAAGTAAAGTACTATTACATTATAAGAAAATTCTAAACAAATAAGAAAGTGGGTGAAAATGAATGGGTGAGATTTATTACAGAATTATAGTTATATGGAGAAGATTTCATGCCAGAGCAAAAGAAATCAAACCGGTCAGTCACAACACACAAATATTCCTATTGCTTTGTAACGTGAATAAACATACCACACTGAAAAATTTACACAATTAAAAACAAAAAACACTGACCAGCTACGATGCCAATTAATCTCTTTAATGAAAAACAATTTTTGTGTGTGTGTATTTAAGATAAAAAAGCAATCACAGCAGGGAAGAATATGAAATGCATTACACAACTAATATATGCTTCATTAATAACATGCAGAAAATAGTACACACTGAAAAGCAAAACCTTTATTATATCACACTGATCTTAACACATCTCTGTAACTAAAATCATCAAGATAATTCTTTTTTAAATAATTAAATGCTCACTTTGTCTCAGAAATAATTTAATCAACCCATTGCATCAATGTGTTGCAGTTGAAATGCAATCTCTGTTTAATTATAAGTCAGGGTTTGGGGCGTGATTGTAAATGATTTTGTCAGACAGAAGGGTCTGAAAGTGTCATTTTGCCATTTTTCGATAAAAGAAAAAGGACAATAATTCTAAATTGCATAAATGTAATTGACAGGATTACGTTCATTCATAAGAAGGAGTGGAAGACAGGGATACAACCTGGATAGAAAAAAGTGTATGTAGGAGGACTGGGGTTCCAATGCAGACATTACAACAGTAAAAAGAAGTTAGAAAAAGTTGTAAGGTACCATTAAAATAATAGCTGTTTGATGTATATTTTTTTCATCAGTCTAAATTTATGTATGTGCCTTGGAATAATGACAGTATTCTCCTATTACTGGTATTATTATTATCTTGGGTATATTCCTGATTTACACACTCATGCTCATTTTCTTGTGGCTCTACAATGTTGTGCTCCAATATATTTACTCAGATGAACCCTGATAAGGCAGAAATCTGGCAGCTGCTTTGTTTATCTCCTGACAAGTGGTAGTTAAATAAGCTAAATAAATATCATAGGCTGACGACCTACAAGTCCCCAAACCCACAGATTTATTTAACCTTTTTCCCCACCACTTGGTCTGGAAATAAACAAACAGATTTGAAATACAGTTAAAATAAATGACAAACAAACAAAAATAAAATGTATTTAACTGTTCTGCGACTGATTGATAGACCACCAGTGCAATTTCCTTCAATCCTTGTGGACCTTTTCTGTTTGCTATTTCCTCACTGAGTACAAATAGCAAAGTTGTCACCTTGTGACTGTGAGCCCATTTGGGCAGCCTGTATGTCAGATTTATAATTGTATTGGATTCGGATTCTGTGATGGACTGATATGCCATCCAGGGTGTATCCCTGTCTTACTCTAGGGCTTTTCACACTGGAAATAGTTAACCCTAGGTCATTCTTAATCCTGTGTAAGAGTAATTCTGGGTTATCTTGTTTCACGTTTCACTCTGCCCAGACTTTACCTCGGGTTAACAATTAATCCTGGATAATTATAATCTGACTTTTCACAATGCACATTCCTAAACACTGGGTTTATGTTCTTATTTGCATATTTCCAATGTCAACAACCATGATTGCATGAATACAGAGTGTGACCTCTTTAAATAACGGCTTGTCTCACGCTTTTGCATCAGTGAGAAAAAATGTCACAACATAAATCCTATTTGGCTGTTTTAAGCCTCCTGAGATGCACAAAGGCAAGAAAACAAAGAAGAACAAAACAAAATAAAGAACAAAACTTAAATAGAGTTTCGGTGGCGGTACAAAGTATGTGATATGAGGCACACACTGTCTCATATTGCATTGTAATGTTTCACACTGTACGTGTTTGACACCACAATGCAGGGTTAACTCTGCAGAAGCTACGGGGTTAATAGCAGGATCTAGAATCATGTTGTTAACCTTGATAACACAGGGTTAAGTGCATTGTATAAAGTCCTACTGAGTGTTCCAGGATAGACTCCAGATCTGTTGCAACCCTAAACAAGATAAAGTGGTTACTGAAGGTTGCCTTCAGCTTGCCACTGAAGTACAACAGCCAATTATTTAAAGATTGGAAAAAAACATTGCCTGGTCTTTTTCCAATAATCAGCTGAACAGTTTAAGCGTCTGCAGCCCCTGATTCCTGTTCATAGGTGATAGGAGAGGAACCCAATATGGTGTTGAAACCAATCCATCACAAGATTTTATGTTCTGAGGTTCTTTCATAAATATGTCTATCTTTAGCCTTCCTATTTGCTTGACGTCTCTCATCAACAAGGCACTTCCCACTCAACATGCTGCATGGTTTTTCTAAAGATTAAAATCCCAATAGAGGAGAGGTTTCTGAAACAATCAAACCAACCCGTGCCATGGTCCAAATCACTGAGATTGCATTTCTTTTAATTCAGATGTTTAATGTGAACAAGCTCTTGACCTTTATCTGGATGATATTATGCATTTTGAGCAGCTTTGTCTTGATTGGCTGTTGGTCTACAGGTATTCCTAATAAAATGGACGACGAGTGTAGTTCACAATATTGAATGATGAAACAATATTAATCTAAAGTTACAACACTACAAAGCAATGGTGGCAGGTGTGAGAGAGCCACTCCGTCCTGCTCCACTTACTGTCATTGTGCCCTTCAGCAAGGCACCCAAGTGTGATTACTTCCACCTGTGTGCTTCTGATGGTGAGGTAGGGATTAATGACTGACTGCAGAGTACCAAGGACATAGATGGAAAAGACAGGCTTTCATTTCTAATACAATGAGGAATTAATGCTGCTGATCATAAAGTACTCTGCTTCGATATGCAATGCAGTTAGCTAGTATTTCAACTTGTTCTTGTGAGACATTCATCAGAATTTGAACAAAATGAGAAGAATAAGAATGTTTCTTTCATTTCAAACAAATCAAATTGTAAGAAAACATAAATATGAACCCTGATTTTAACTTGAACCGTTGCATCATTTTATATAATCTTTCATGTAACTTGCTACTATTTGCAAGTATGATCAAGATTGCAAGATTATCAGCAACACATTTCTGTAATGCTACAGTAGGTCAACATGTCCATTTTCAGTAAATTACTGAAAATGATCCCCTCTTGTGGGCAGTGGTGGCTGAAGTGGTTAAGGCTGTGGGTTGTTGATCGGAGGATCTGGGTTCAAGCCCCATCACCCCCCAGCTCCACTGTTGGGCAATTGAGCAAGGCCCTTAACCCTCTCTGCTAGAGGGGTGCTATATCATAGCTGCCCCTGTGCTCTGACCCCAACTTCCTCAGCTGGGATATGCGAAGAAAGGAATTCCACTGTGCTGTAATGTATATGTGGTGATAATAAAGGCTTCACGCCCTCAGTTTTTCTGTAATTACTGTTTAATGAAAGAATGAGCTGTTTTATTTTCATGCCTAGACATCATAAAGCTATACAAACCAGCAGTAAATATCACTATCAGTCTTTGCCAGCTTATTGGTGAAATTTCTACTGTCACTTCAACTCGATTTCCCAGAACACACTGCAGCCTGAAAACAATGCCTCCTGGACTAAATTTCCCAAAACACATGTACATCGTCATGTTCACAGTCACCAGACTTCTAATCATACACATCTGTCACTAATCGCTGTATGTTTGACTCTTACACACAACTCACTGTGAAGTAAACACTCAGTTTTGTTTGTGCATCTTTCCATAATTGCTATTCTGTTTTTTACCTGGATAGTTTCCTGGTTTTTGTGCTCTGACTTTTCCCTGTTATCTCTGTTTACAGATCACTCGACCTAAGCTTGTTTTCGATCCTGATTTTTCTTAACGTTTTGGAATTGACTATCTGCCTTTTGTTAAAAACGCTTAACTGAAATCATATCGTCTTAGATGTTCTCAGCCTTCCTTGATATGACACTTGCATTTTCTATGTTTTGACACATTTTTAAAAAATTTGTTTTAATTTGAGCAAAAATCTACAGATTTATTTGTGTAAATGAAGCTGGAATTAAATATGCACGAATCAGAATACTTACTAAAACTTAATAATTTAAAAATAATTTTATTAAAATCTAGTCTTTTAATGTTAGAATTGAAATATTTTTGCTGTGAAGATGCTCTCAGGAAAAAGACCTTTACAGAATAAAAAGATTGAATATGTTCTTTATAATTTAATAAAAAATATATAATATTTTTCAAAAATAATTGTAATCCATTGAAAAATCAATGTTTTGGGAACTTCATTTATAATCATTTATATCATTTTATGAATACCAATGAAAAATGTGATGAATCTAGAAACTGAAATATTTGATCTTATATAAATGGTTTTGAGAATGCGAGAATGCAGTTTAATATGTTTCCACTCTACTTAGTGTGATAAAAGGTAGTGTATATCATAATGATAGATCAAATTCACTGTATAGCCAAAAGTAGGTTAGACCCCTGACCTTCACGTTCATATGTCCTTGCTGAACATCTCATTCAGGATTTAGACTCCCCCTTTGGCTGTTGTAATAAATTCCATTCTTCTAGGAAGGCTTTCTGACCTTGACAAAGCATATCATTATGGACCTGAATATAGGACTGATGGTTCTGCATGACTGCACCATGATCCCTTAGATCCGCCAGCACTGCTCATCTGGTCCCATCATCTCTCAGGGTACAAGGAAGGTATGCATCAAGACTCTTCTCTGTTCTTGCACCTGGGTGGTGGAATAAACTTCCTATCGATGTCACTGGCTTCCAATGACGGGTGCAGACCTACCTCTTCCTGAAATGCTTAAACTAGCAGTTGATTTATTCTTGTTTGTTTAAAAAAAATGTTTGTCTATGTGCTATATTATTTCCCAACAGAGTTTTAGACTCATGCTGTCCTTAGTTTTTGACAACATAGCAAGCCAGTATCAACGTATTCATTCATAGACATTTTTGTACGTCCAAAGGCATCCATTAAGTGCTGTAAAAGTAAATGCAAATGGTCAGGTTTTCACATACTTTTGACCATATAGTGCATGTTTTTTGTGCAGTCTCTATTTGGATAACTGCAAAGTTTAGTTGCAAAACTTGACAGGAAGTCTGACTATGTGTTTTGGCTGTGCAAGGGAAGTACAATAAATTGGTGTCCAAACAGCTCCATTCCTGCAAGGTTTGGAATAAGCTTAAGCGTTAGTGTTGGCAGTGTTGTTTGGCGAGTCAACAATCTTATAATTGTTTTAAATGACAGAATGCGCTACGGTAAGCATGTTTGCCTCTAATCCCACTCCAGGCAGCTCTGGCTTGTTCGGCTGGAGACAGTGAAGCATCGGCAAGCTGCTGATTTGCTCACTTGTTTGTGTTTAGGGCTCTGAAACCTGTCTTGAATCCTTTGGAATGAAGGGGTGAAGGGCTGAAAATACATGAGTGCTCATTGCTCTCCAAGCACAATGCTTAGTCAGTGAAAGGGAGAGCTTTTTGTGTGCTTCATGGAAGTTTCTGCACTTTCTGCAAATCTCCTTTCCCTTCTCTTTTTTCTTATCTCTGTGTGTTAGCAGCTCGGGGAAGGAAGAGTATGAGAGGATTCATCTTCCAACTGTGTAAGCCTCTATCAGTTTTGCTTCTCTGATTATCACTGTGCATTTGCTTCCTCAAACTCAAAGCAGAGACGCAATCATCAAATCACAAAACATTTATGCAAAAATCTGACTCCTAGGCAATTTTTTGTTGTTGTTCTACTAAGTAAAATAAGAAAGTTGGACAAAAACTTAGAAGCACAATATCTATATATTCGATTCAGTTTTATTTGTGTAACATTTTTAACAATAGACATCGCAGTCACAAGGTAGCTTTACTAAAGGCTCTCTGAGACTCTCCAGACTCAAAAGGGAACCTTTGTATTCTGAATGATTCATAATTGAATTATGAATAAATACATTGTACAGTTCTAAAATGCAAAACAATATTTGGTATGATCATAATGTGAGTTAGAGACATGCGATTAGCACAGGAACTATCATGGTTATGATACAAGCCTCTACAAGCCTGAAGTGCTGCACAATGTGATTACTGCATTCTTTCATCCATTTACTCATTCATTCATCTATCTGGTCAGGGTTGCTGTCATTTAAATGATATTTCTTAATAATACAGACATATAAACACTTTAATATAGACAATGATGGGTACAAGGCAGTGGTGGCTCAATGGTTAAGGTTACTGATAAGATGTTTGTGTGTTCAAGCCCTAGTTGCCACTCTTGGGCCCTTGAGTAAGGCTCTTAAACCCTTTCTTCACCAGGGGTACTGTGCTCTGACCACAAATTCCTAACCAAAGTATAAAATACAAATTTCTTACAAATAAGAATACCTGATGAGCTGGTGGGATTGATCAATAGTCCTGCTCTGACTTCTAATGAAAGTTGCAGAATCCAGGCAAGATTATATACGTAGCACACTGATCGACAAAATCTCTGTTTATTATACTGGTTTTAAAATCTTCAAATAAAAATAAGAATAAGAATAAAAATAGGACTAATACGGACAGTCATGTGCTTAAAGTTTCTGCATCATCAAACTCTACCATTGTTATTCTGTCATCAGTATATCATTAGTTGATGTGAGCTCAAAACAAGTCAAGCTCCTGAAAAAAGTCCCAACAGATAAATGCCTTTTGTCACATTTTTTCAGATAATAATGTGGGCTGTTATATGACAAATGCTTTAGTCACCACTTATTTTAGGAAGGGAAAGAGAGCATGGTTGTAGGTCTTTAGCTGTAGGCCTATTATCTGCATGCAGCACTGCTGATAAACACATGCCATTTCGGAAAATGTCATCGTGAGGACTCGCTGCAGGTTTGGGAAATTCTCATGACTCCCACCGTTGCTGCTCTCACCACTCCCTCGCAGCTGTCTCGTTGGCTGCGATGGATGAAGTGCAAGCGTGTGAGTTAGGCCAGGGACTGCCCAGTGCTCTCCATTAATAATGCAGCAATGGGAAAGCTCATAATCGCTGCACTATCTGTCCGATCATGAGGGCAATTGGCTCTGTAAAGACAGAGTCAGATGGCTAGGACCCTGTCTATCACAAGGGATCTGAGTTGATGATTCATCCTGCAATATGTTTTTCCTTTTTTATGATTGAATGAGGGCAAGAGAGCTCATATTGGCTAATGCAAACATGGGGGAATAATGTCTTGCCCCTGTTTAGCTCCTTATAACCTTTGAAATGTATAATATTTTAACTATATAATTAGATTGAGTAGCTTTTTTTAATGTTTGTATTAGATTAGCTGAGTAATATATATATATATATATATATATATATATATATATATATATATATATATTAATATATATAAAAATATTTATATATATATATTTATTTTATTATTTTATTAACATTATTTAGAATGAACATTCAAAATAAAATTCTAAATGGACTTGCACTATAATAATAATAATAATAATAATAATAATAATAATAAGAAGAAGAAGAAGAAGAAGAAGAAGAAGAGGAAAAACTTCCAGAAAAGGGCACATACTACACTTGAGACTAGTATGTGTGTGCATTGGGGCTGGGACATTTAGTATCTATTCATTCCTAGCTATTATTTATAATGCTAATAATATGTAATAATGGTATCTATTATTTAGAATGGAGTAATTATTAAATGTTTACAGTTTTTAGTGTCAATTCATCTGTTTATTTGTTTTCAGTCATTGCTTTATCCTGGTCAGGATCCCGTTCCCATCCCAGGAACACTGGGTGTGAGGTAGGAATACACCCTGATCAAGTCACCAGTCCATCACAAAAAACCACAATGCACACACTTTCACACCTTCATTCACAACAAGGCCAATCCACCTGCCTGCATGTTAATGGGAGGTTGGAGAAAACTGGAGGAAAACCCATATGGACATGTATATATCTTATAAAATTCCATACAGACATTAACCCGAGCTCTGGATAGAGACTCTGAAGCTGTAAGCCACCACCTTGCCCTATTAACATAATAAAAAATAACTCTGCTGTCAGACCCTTTTATTTTAGTCTGCAGTTTTATTATAACTAAGAAAGAATGAGGAACAACCCGTAAAACCCTCTAAGCACTGCATGTTCTTTGCCATATCAAACATGATTATTTATAAACCTGCTCTTATGCTAATGCGACTTTTACTCCACTAACAAGTGCCTAAACATTACAATTTATAGTCAATGTATTTGTCCAGTTTAATGTATGTTTGCTTTGTTTTTGTGCTCCTTTAATATTGAAAACATGTCCTGTGTCTATTGCAGTGTTGAAAGGTGCTCTCAGCGGTAATGCGGCTCTTGTGTTATGATTAATAACTACATCTTGCATAAGCCATTTGCTCAAAATAAGTGTGGAATATTTCTGGCACTCATGGCTGAATGGAAATTCATTACCTCTTTACTAAATTAGCAGTCCAGCAAAATGAAACTCTCTTGCCTGTGTTTTTCCCAGCCACCATGATTGAGCACCAGAAGCCAGAACGGATTTATCAGCTGGATATTAAATTTCCATAGCGGTTTGACAATCTTTCCCCTATGTATCAAAGATAGACCTTGCATTTACCCACAGCCCACTCCCAAAGAAACCTTCCTACAGTTATTGTAGTCCTTTAAAGCTAAATACAATTGAAATTAAATCCTTGCATTTTAGCAGAGTGAATACTGTTGTGACCAGTATTTTGTAAGAAAGCTTTCCTAGCCTCAGGTTGTATATCATTATTTATTTGCACATTTAGCTAGCTTAGAGTCAGATCAGCAGGCATGTCAGCCCAAAGTGGACAATCCAGAATAGCTTTCAGAAGGTTAGTGAGGCTGAAGTTAAAAGCTCTCAGATGCTATTTTAAACATCACATTCACCGTCCTATGTCAGTGAGGTATAAGAAGCACTCTGTAAATGGACGTGAGCTTCTGTGCTGCACATTCTTTACTCTCAATTAAGCCACAAGTATGCCTACATGAGTGCATTTTGAGTATCTGGTACATCCTTTAATCCATTTATTTATCCATCCATCTTTCCAACTTCTTACTTGTGAGGCAAGCATGCTAACAACTAAAGCACAGTGCCTTCACACCCTAGTGCAATATTTCACACATATACTCTACCAGTTTTTGGTGGACAATAATCTACACAGCTTGCTTGGAGAGATAAAGGCATGTTTACATTTAAGGCATTTGGCAGATGCCCTTATCCAACATGACATTTTATTGCATTTTACACAACCGAGCCCTAGTACTGTCAGCTTGGTGATTCTAGGATTTGAACTTCCAACCTTCCAACCAGGGGTCCAACATCTTAACCACTGAGCAACCACATCCTCTGTTTGGCCATCTGCCCATTTTCTCTACCACTTATCCTATACCAGGAGACTTGGGGCACAAGGAGGGGGACATCCTTGACAGGGTGGCAACTTATTTCAGTATCGACACACACTACGGACAATTTTGAGCCAATTAGCCTATAATGCCAATTAGCCTATAATGCCAATTAGCCTATAATGCCAATTAGCCTATAATGCATGTATTTGGTCTGGTGGAGGAAACCAGAATAGCTGGAGGAAACATGCAAACTCTGTGAACACAGAATGAAATGTCCCAACCCCAGAGGTGTGAGGCAAATACGCTAACCACTAAATCACTGTTCCCCTCTGTGTAGATATAATTAACAATTTATTCAGTGATTCGAGTTAAAAGGCAAATTTACTCTCTGGAGCACATCATTCTTTTTATATCTCAGACTAAAATCTGCAATAAAAACGTATGGGGTCCTCAGGATAATCCAATTAGTTCACATCCATTGACTAAATGGTTTATGACTCTTTCCTACAAATGATGCAAAGTCACATATATTTACAGTAGTTTGGTCAATGAGTCTTTCTCTAAATTACCCATAACTTCTGTATGGGATGGAGAATTCAGCTGGCTTGGATTGGATCCTATCTGGAATACTGTAATTTGGCCTAACTTAAACATAACAAAAATCTAGCTCAGCAATTTAAAATGCATTCATAGGGCATAGAATACATTATACTCCAAGTTCCTTACTGTTCCATATGCTAATGTCAGTGGAGCGTAATGGCATATGTAAGATCAACTAATTTTGGGAACATATATTGTCAGTATCATCAATAAGATCTAATAAGAACACCCTTGTCTATATTTATTATATGATTCCAGCTTTTCCTTTACACATGCTCAGAAGTGGACAGTTGTCTCTGGCTTAGCAGCTACAGAATAGACTATTTAACACAAATTGTAAAATTCAGGTATAATATGGCCCAGTGATGGACTGGCGACCTGTCCAGGGTGTACCCCTGCCTTTCGCCCTATGTGCAATGGGATAGGCTCCAGCAGACCCCCGTGACCCTAATTAGGAGTAAGGCGGGTATAGACAATGGATGGAAGGTATAATATGCTTAGACGATGGCTTTTATTTTACTGTGAAATGCAGTAGTTTCAGTGAAAAAAAAAAACACTGCTGTGATTAATAAGGCCAAGCCTTGCATTGATTTTTAGTGAACAAGTGAATACAGAAATGTACGCCCTTTGTAACTCACTCTGTGTTTATGCAATATTTTATTTTTGCTCTTTTCTATTTGATTTGATGTCTTTTTGTGATTCCTGTTATTGCAACAACAATAACAATAATACTAAATAGATAGATAGATAGATAGATAGATAGATAGATAGATAGATAGATAGATAGATAGATAGATAGATAGATAGATAGATAGATAGATACTTTATTGATCCCGAAGGAAATTCCAAATATTCAGCAGCAATAGAGACAGTAACACAAAGACAGATTGTAAATTACACACTGTACACTACCAGTCAAAAGTTTGGACACACCTTTTAATTCAATGTTTTTTGTTTAGGGATGTATTTTCTACATTCTAGAACAATACTGGAGATTTCAAAACTATGAAATAACACACATGGACTTAAGTAATCCATATGTAATGACAACAAAAAACAGTCGGTTGTTATTTTAAGACACGAAGGTCAGGTGTTCTGGAATAGTTCTTGCAAGAACAGTATTGTCAAGTGCATTTGCAAAACCCATCAAGCACCATGATGAAACTGGCTCACATGAAGACCATCCCAGTAAAGCAAGACCAAAACTGACCTCTGCTGCAGAGGAGAAGTTCATTTAGAGTTACCAGCCTCAGAAATCACCAATTAACAGCACCTCAGATTAGAGCCGTTATGAAGGCTTTACAGAGCATCAGTAGCAGACATATCTCAATATCAACTGTTCAAACGAGATTATTGTGTATTTCGGCCGCCTTCAGCATAGTTTTACAATGTAGAAAGAAATAAACATGAGGAAAGACCATGGAATTAGAAAGTGTGTCCAAACCTTTGACTGGTAGTGTATGTGAGTTTGAATCCCAGGTCCACCAAGCTGATGAATGTATGTTGCTATGGATAAGAGCTTATGCCAGAATTGCAAATAGGCAAAATTAATTTTTAATATTATGTAATAAAAATGTGATCACAAAATATATACATAATAACCATTTATTTATTTTGACATTAAGTATATGTCTTGAAAAATGTGCTGAATTTGAACGTACAATTGGTGACCTGTGTGTCTGTCGACTGAAATGCAGTTTGAAGCGTTCTTTGGTGTACAGAAAAAATTGCCTGGAAATAGTGATGTCCTGAAAGCCCACAGTATAATAGATCCAACTCCATGCTTAACAGTTGTCAAGGTGTTCTTTTCATCAATGCTCCTTTTTTCCCCCCTAAGCATAGCTTTGCTGATTGTGGCCAAAGTCTTTCATTTAAATTTCTTTTTATAGCATTCCTTTCATCTGTAGGAATATGTTAGCTTCATTTTCTGATCCTCAGTCAGTTTTTTAAAGGAAAACATATTTGTTAAGTATTAGTACAAGGTTAGAAGCGTCAAAGAATTTGTTATTCCTAATGGGAATTCTTGTTTTGTCCTGGCTAAAGTCCCAATGATTCAGTTAATATTTATATTCAGTTATTTATTTATTTATTTATTTACTTATTGATTATTTGGTTGACTAATTGGTTTATCGATTATAGAAGGCATGGTTTCTTCTTTCTACCAACAAAAAAAAGATCTTGTCAGGGTTGTCCAAACTTTAACATACAACTCTAAATCATAATTTAAAATAGGAACAGACCTAAAATGCTCTCTACATGGTTTTGGATCAGTTTTAGGTTCTAACAGCTCTGCACATGGTTGCATTATTTTTGGGAAGCTGAAGAAATCCTTATTAGCAGTGTAGTTGTGTAACATATTCATTTATCACAAAACAATTAACTACTCAGCACATGGCACAAAAGCCCTTTACTAATTAAAGCTGCACCTACAAAGCTTTCAAAACCTTTCTAAGATAGCAAATTAAATGGGACGAAAATAGCTCCTGCCAACCAAATAGAGCCACAAGTATATGTAAATATCAGATCATACATTACACCATGACTTAAATAAAACTTTTTTTAATTCAAGTTTGTTCAATCCTTTCCCCCGTTCTTAATCCATGACTAAACTGAAGCTTATTTTTAAAATTGTAATTTACGGAGGTACAAATGGAGTATTTTCTATTTTCATTTTTTACAAGCCTTAAAGTTGTATAAGTAGAGTGAGAAACTTGCTCATGCATTTAAGTATTAAGTTGTGCAAGCAAACTGGGTTACAGCACTGTATGTCTCATCACAGAGTTTAGTCCAAGTTTGTGAAATGCCAACCCAGCACAAGATACAATCACACATCAGAGATGTCTTCTAAGTGGGGGAGGAAACTAGTGAAGGAGACTAAAACAGGGGATGTGGTATCTTAGTGGTTAAGGTGTTGGACAAGGTTATGAGTTTGAAACCCAGGTCGTCCAATCTGCCACTGCTGGGCCCCTGATCAAGGCCTTTAACCCACAATTGCTCAGTTGTATAAAATGAGATAAATTGTGTGACGCTCTGGACAAAAATGTAATGTAATGTAGTGAAAAACCTCATTGGCAAAGGGAGAACATGCAAACTCAAAGGTGTGGAACCAAACCCCCAACTCCTGAGGTGTGCCATAAAAAAGGAATACTTTTATAGGTCAGAGGTCATCAACTTTTTTTTTTGTTGACGGTAACAGAATCTTAAAAAATTAGCTGAAAATCACTGCTTTTATTTTCTGCTTCAAGTTTGAAAAAATACATGCCTCATCTGTTCCGAATCTAATCAAATATGGTAACGTGAAGCGCCGCTACGAAACAAAACTTAACCACTTTATGTAACAAACTTTATTTATAGCATTAACTAATCATTACTGGTTAAACATTTAAAGGTAATTGTTGCCTATCCAGTCATTTTGGAAAAAACACTGTGGAAATAAGTGGAAAAAAAGTTTTTTTTATTTTATTTTATTTTGTTAAATACATCTGATATAGTAGCAGAAGTGTTAGATGGAAATAAAGATCCTTATTATGCGGCGCTAGGCTTGAATGGAGTTTGAGACAATGTTCAGGCTGTCAACCTACACTTCAGCTAGTAATGGCACTATTACTCTTACTGCCATGCTTAATCAGCCTCTTTCTCTCTCTCTCTCTCTCTCTCTCTCTCTGTCTGTATCCTTGTCTTTCAAAGCTGATTAGGTTTGCCTTCTAATTTGTTCAGGCACCCAGCTGCTTTCTGTGTTTTGTGGTAATTGACGCTGCTGTAAGAGCCCAGTGAACAATGCAAGAGTGGAGCTATGGTACTGTTTTTAAGAGGATATGTGATGTAATATACTCCTAGAGTATATTACATCACAGCCAGGTTCATTCATTCACATGGCTTATACAGCTTGTCTAATATGATACTCCAGCATTTTCCTATCACTTTCTTGAGGTATAAAGAATTTTAACTCAATATAAATCACATTGCAGTCGTCGGAATGTAGTTGACTTACATCAGAAAATCACGCATGTTCCGGCTTGATTCATTATTTATTATATTTTAAATCTGAAACTCATTGCAACCATAAAAACGTAATTTTAGGAATCAAGCTTTAAAGACTTTAAAGTATCTCATGATCCCTACATTTATAACTGATTAATATGGCATTCATTACTGCTATCTGAAATTATTGACATCACCCATAGCTGAAGTTTTTGTAGATTATATATATATATATCTTATATATAAATATATAAATTGGATGTAAATAATGTATGTATATATATATATATATATAATTTATTTATATATTTCTACATTCTTGAACAATACTGGAGACTTCAAAACTATGAAATAACACACATGGACTTGAGTAATCCATATGTAATGACAACAAAAAACAGTCAGTTGTTATTTTAAGACACGAAGGTCAGGTGTTCTGGAATAGTTCTTGCAAGAACAGTATTGTCAAGTGCATTTGCAAAACCCATCAAGCACCATGATGAAACTGGCTCACATGAAGACCATCCCAGTAAAGCAAGACCAAAACTGACCTCTGCTGCAGAGGAGAAGTTCATTTAGAGTTACCAGCCTCAGAAATCACCAATTAACGGCACCTCAGATTAAAGCAGTTATGAAGGCTTTACAGAGCATCAGTAGCAGACATATCTCAATATCAACTGTTTAAACGAGATTATTGTGTATTTCAGCTGCCTTCAGCATTGTTTTACAATGTAGAAAGAAATAAACATGAGGAAAGACCATGGAATTAGAAGGTGTGTCCAAACGTTTGACTGGTAGTGTATATATACACTATATTGCCAAAAGTATTCGCTCACTCATCCAAATAATCAGGATCAGGTGTTCCAATCACTTCCATGGCCACAGGTGTATAAAGTCAAGCACCTAGGCATGCAGACTGTTTTTACAAACATTTGTGAAAGAATGGGTCGCTCTCAGGAGCTCAGTGAATTCCAGCGTGGAACTGTGATAGGATGCCACCTGTGCAACAAATCCAGTCGTGAAATTTCCTCGCTCCTAAATATTCCACAGTCAACTGTCAGCTGTATTATAAGAACGTGGAAGTGTTTGGGAACGACAGCAACTCAGCCACGAAGTGGTAGGCCACGTAAACTGACGGAGCGGGGTCAGCGGATGCTGAGGCGCATAGTGCGAAGAGGTCGCCAACTTTCTGCAGAGTCAATCGCTACAGACCTCCAAACTTCATGTGGCCTTCAGATTAGCTCAAGAACAGTGCGCAGAGAGCTTCATGGAATGGGTTTCCATGGCCGAGCAGCTGCATCCAAGCCATACATCACCAAGTGCAATGCAAAGCGTCGGATGCAGTGGTGTAAAGCACGCCGCCACTGGACTCTAGAGCAGTGGAGACGCGTTCTCTGGAGTGACGAATCGCGCTTCTCCATCTGGCAATCTGATGGATGAGTCTGGGTTTGGCGGTTGCCAGGAGAACGGTACTTGTCTGACTGCATTGTGCCAAGTGTAAGTTTGGTGGAGGGGGGATTATGGTGTGGGGTTGTTTTTCAGGAGCTGGGCTTGGCCCCTTAGTTCCAGTGAAAGGAACTCTGAATGCTTCAGCATACCAAGACATTTTGGACAATTCCATGCTCCCAACTTTGTGGGAACAGTTTGGAGCTGGCCCCTTCCTCTTCCAACATGACTGTGCACCAGTCCACAAAGCAAGGTCCATAAAGACATGGATGACAGAGTCTGGTGTGGATGAACTTGACTGGCCTGCACAGAGTCCTGACCTCAACCCGATAGAACACCTTTGGGATGAATTAGAGCGGAGACTGAGAGCCAGGCCTTCTCGTCCAACATCAGTGTGTGACCTCACAAATGCGCTTCTGGAAGAATGGTCAAAAATTCCCATAAACACACTCCTAAACCTTGTGGACAGCCTTCCCAGAAGAGTTGAAGCTGTTATAGCTGCAAAGGGTGGACCGACGTCATGTTGAACCCTATGGATTAGGAATGGGATGTCACTTAAGTTCATATGCAAGTCAAGGCAGGTGAGCGAATACTTTTGGCAATATAGTGTATATATGGATGCAAAAAAAAAAAAATCATTAGACATTAGAAAAGGGCTTGGAAGCATAACAAACAAAACAAACAAACAAACAAAAACAAACCTGTGAACTTTAAAGGAATCATCTATAGTAATCAAATATAAGTGTATTTAGTTTTTAGTAATCAAATATAAGTGTCATTTTTATGTTTTTAACACTGGCCTCAAGTGACATTCCTTTAATTAATTAATTAGTTTATTTATTTGTTTTTTTTTGTATGTATTTATAGACCAAACTAGATATTTCAGTCTGATATATTGAAGCTACATCAAACTGGCTTTGGTCTTAACCCTGGGTCCTTAAACCTTGCTCTAGCTGATATCACACAAGAAAAATGGGCTTAAACCTACAGCCATGTGCAACATATCTCTGCTTCATCTCCCCTGCATAGCTCTCGTGGTATTTCTGTATAGTGCTTAAGTCTGTAATTATATCTAAAGTCTGAATACAGACCCAAGTTCTGTATTAAATCCTCATTACACATGCTGAACTCAACTCTGTCGTTTTGGCTACTGCGGCTTTCTACTATAGCAAATGTTTTATATAATACGCTCCTATGATTTGCATGGCTTGCATTTGCATATTCAGACATTAAAGTCTATTTGATGAAAAAACAAAAAAAAAACATGTGCGTGTCACATAAATAGTATTTACCCACATATTGCAACGAGATTTTCGGCTCAGTGTTTCTTAAAAGGCTGCAGCAAAAGTGCTGCAATGACAATTTTTACACTTTGACCAGTCTGACCAGACTCAAATTAATATCCCCCAAAGGATTTACTCATTAAAAAAAAGTATAAATTTGAGGGTGACTTTAAACTGCTCAACTTACAGAAGAATTTTTATTTCCACCTTTCTAATAACATTAGCATTTCTGAGACTTTTATTTTACTCAGCAGGTGCTGGGAGTTTAAACACATCAATAAGAAAATCGGTTGAATTGATATTTACTTCTTATAGCCTGAAAAGTTTAAGATTCAGTGGTACAATTCCTTTAAATGAGTAAAAAAATCCTCTACTGGAGAGTTAGTTGATCAATCAGAAGGTAAACTCCGCTAATGAGGCTGAACGTGTTATGGGTTAGTGGACTGAGCTATTCATTTAAAGGAAACCAGTCAAGAGAAAGTTTTTGAGAAAGTGCTGAGTCTTTTTATTCAGATTGTTTCAAAAACCAGTCATAATCCATAGCTGGGATCAATGTACTGACACATTCATATTGCTAACATCTTCATAATGCTAATGATTACCAACCTGCATGGACTGTCTATATGGGATTGCTGTGGATAGTAGCTCTTAGAAACCATGAAGATGGCTTTATGACTTTAATTACCATGAACAATTTTTGCACTCGAGTCTCCATCAGGGAACAGTTGATAAGTTCAACAAGACAGGCATGTTAAAACTAGAATGAATTTTCCTGGTTATGCACTTTTTCACCATATAATACAGTTATAGAAGGGAAATGATTTATAATCACACTATCCCAGATGAGGATACGTTCCCTTTTGGGTCTGATAACTCTCAAAGTTTCTTCCTAATATTATCTCAGGGAGTTTTTCCTTGCCACCATTGCCTCTGGCTTGCTTATTAGGTGTACAATTTTTAATCTATAACTTCTTTCCTGAATTTATATGTTTCTCTAAAGCTGCTTTGTGACAATGTCCATTGTTAGAAGAGATATACAAATAAAATTGAACTGAATTGAATTCATTTGAATTGGGAAGATCAAGAACAAATGAAATTATATATACTTAAATAAAAATGTTATATAAAACATTTGCTAATATATTATACCATTTATTGTATGAAGATTAGGAAGAGTGGCATAGCCATCATATATTTATAACGAGTTTTGGTAAATGCAGTGAAATGTATTATGCTCATTAGAATTTCCACTGGGATTGTTTTACAACAAACCAACTACTTGGAATAATAATAATAATAATAATAATAATAATAATAAACAATCAAGCTGATAAACTAAAAAGTTGTAATTCCACAGCTCATGATTCAGTATCGGATCTCTATTAAAGCTTATCCAATCACATATCTATAAATTATTTAGCTTCACAGATTTTTCATCTTATTTACTGTCTCTGGTTTGACTAGCAAGCTGGCATCATGACTTGATTAAAAAAGAGGACAAAAAAAAACAAAAAACAAAAACAGAGTGTTTAAAAATGAATGAAGAAAGAAATATGCATTCATTCTTGTTTATCATCCCTGCATCCAATTCAAAACCGATGTTTCATCTGTCTAAGGTGCTAGTATCTGAGTGCCAGTGTCAAAAATGAACAGCAAATTGTTTTATTTATAGGCATAAACTAATCATAAACCGTTAAAGGGTGACTGTTGTTCTGCATTGAGTCAGGATAGTAATGTATCTGGAGATTTGTAAGCAAGGAATTTATTATCAGCCTTCTTATTATAGGTAAATGTACATTTACACTACCAGTCAAACGTTTGGACACATCTTCTAATTCCATGGTCTTTCCTGATGTTTATTTCTTTCTACATTGTAAAACAATGCTGAAGGCGGCTGAAATACACAATAATCTCGTTTGAACAGTTGATATTGAGATATGTCTGCTACTGATGCTCTGTAAAGCCTTCATAACGGCTCTAATCTGAGGTGCTGTTAATTGGTGATTTCTGAGGCTGGTAACTCTAAATGAACTTCTCCTCTGCAGCAGAGGTCAGTTTTGGTCTTGCTTTACTGGGATGGTCTTCATGTGAGCCAGTTTCATCATGGTGCTTGATGGGTTTTGCAAATGCACTTGACAATACTGTTCTTGCAAGAACTATTCCAGAACACCTGACCTTCGTGTCTTAAAATAACAACTGACTTTTTGTTGTCATTACATATGGGTCACTTAAGTCCATGTGTGTTATTTCATAGATTTGAAATCTCCAGTATTGTTCTAGAATGTAGAAAATAAATCCCTAAACAAAAAACATTGAATTAAAAGGTGTGTCCAAACTTTTGACTGGTAGTGTATATCTACATGAAATGCAGCTGACTATCACTGATACACAGAAATGCATGTAGAAAAAGAATAAATAAATAATAAAATGCACCTGGAATCCATGTGCAACATGGATTAGAAATACAGGGTACAGATGCATGACACTGTATACACAAGCTAATGAGACACAACGAGCATAATTAAATAAGAACAGGTGCTGGAGCAGGCATGAGGAAAAAAAAAACAAGATTCAAATGAAGTCCAAAATAACAAATTTTGAGAATGCATTTTTTTTTTTTGATCAAGCTATCATTTGAACACATTTTCCTAGGGTTATACATACATATATATATTACTGTTTCTTTTATTGGCCACAGGTGTATAAAATCAAGCACCTAGGCATGCAGACTGTTTTTACAAACATTTGTGAAAGAATGGGTCGCTCTCAGGAGCTCAGTGAATTCCAGCGTGGAACTGTGATAGGATGCCACCTGTGCAACAAATCCAGTCGTGAAATTTCCTCGCTCCTAAATATTCCACAGTCAACTGTCAGCTGTATTATAAGAACGTGGAAGTGTTTGGGAACGACAGCAACTCAGCCACGAAGTGGTAGGCCACGTAAACTGAAACAACTTTCTGCAGAGTCAATCGCTACAGACCTCCAAACTTCATGTGGCCTTCATGTGGATTAGCTCAAGAACAGTGCGCAGAGAGCTTCATGGAATGGGTTTCCATGGCCAAGCAGCTGCATCCAAGCCATACATCACCAAGTGCAATGCAAAGCGTTGAATGCAGTGGTGTAAAGCACGCCGCCACTGGACTCTAGAGCAGTGGAGACGCGTTCTCTGGAGTGACGAATCGCGCTTCTCCATCTGGCAATCTGATGGACGAGTCTGGGTTTGGCGGTTGCCAGGAGAACGGTACTTGTCTGACTGCATTGTGCCAAGTGTAAAGTTTGGTGGAGGGGGGATTATGGTGTGGGGTTGTTTTTCAGGAGCTGGGCTTGGCCCCTTAGTTCCAGTGAAAGGAACTCTGAATGCTTCAGCATACCAAGACATTTTGGACAATTCCATGCTCCCAACTTTGTGGGAAGAGTTTGGAGCTGGCCCCTTCCTCTTCCAACATGACTGTGCACCAGTCCACAAAGCAAGGTCCGTAAAGACATGGATGACAGAGTCTGGTGTGGATGAACTTGACTGGCCTGCACAGAGTCCTGACCTCAACCCGATAGAACACCTTTGGGATGAATTAGAGTGGAGACTGAGAGCCAGGCCTTCTCGTCCAACATCAGTGTGTGACCTCACAAATGCGCTTCTGGAAGAATGGTCAAAAATTCCCATAAACACACTCCTAAACCTTGTGGACAGCCTTCCCAGAAGAGTTGAAGCTGTTATAGCTGCAAAGGGTGGACCGACGTCATATTGAACCCTATGGATTAGGAATGGGATGTCACTTAAGTTCATATGTGAGTCAAGGCAGGTGAGCGAATACTTTTTGCAATATAGTGTATATATATATATATATATATATATATATATATATATATATATATATATATATATATATATATATACATATAAATTAAATAAAACAACACACTAGATATGGCCTACATGGCCAGACCCATGACCTTTATTTCATTTCTGTCATTTTTATTTGTTTTGACAACATGAACACAATTCCTTCATATATTCCACATTCACATTTCAAGCTTTACTGCTCAGTTCAATTCTTTTTTCCTCTGATTGGATCTATCTTATTAATTTACATTCTTAACCTCGATCCATATCTGACTTTACTGTCAATGCAACTGTACCCACAAAAACTCCAACTTGCACACATTGATTTGTCGGGCAATTGTTTCAGGCACTTGTTTTTAGTCATTTCCTTCAGTTTAGCTTGAATTGATTTCTCAAATATCAAGTAATAAAAATCAACAATTTTCTCATCATTCTTCTGAGTATAGTCACTGAAGTTGCTTTATTTGTTGTTTTGTTGGGCTCTGAAACGAGGTGATGAAGCTGGAAATCTAACACACACACACACACAGAGGGAGAGAGAGAAAGAGAGAGAGAGACATGAATTCCACATGATTGTTCCGATCTAAGACCACATTTGAAAGTGACATAGGTCTGATTAAAAATTAAACAAACGAACAAACAAAGAAAAACCTCTGATTTCTGTGTCTACACAGTTCCTGCAAAAACCTGATCTGTGTCAGATCTGTATTATGGCACAAAACTATCCCAACTTTGGAGGTTCGGGTCAGCCATGATACAGCTCCCCTGGAGCAGAGAGGGTTGAGGGCCTTGCTCAAGGCCCCAAGGTGACAGCTTGGTACTGCTGGGGCTTGAAGCCCAATCCTCCAGTCAACATCCAAGAGCCTTAACCACTTTTGCCACTAGTGCCTTGTAATACATAAGCCTGAAAATGGCACAGTGGAATGGTAGAGATGACTATACACACCAGTGTTTTTCAAACAGCTTTGTTTTCAGTTTTTAATTCAGTTTAATTCAATTTTATTTGTACAGCACTTTTAACAATGGACATTTGGATAATTTAGATTTATTCCTAATAAAGAAGCCAGAGCTTATGGAAAATTTTACTTTTAAGAACCGATATGAAAAAGTGCATTTTTCTGATGCGTGGTCAGAAATGTAATTTGTGGTCAGAAATATAGCTAGCCCTCTGCTCTAACCATTTGGATCAGAGGGTCAGATGATGGCAGGTGGGCGGGGTAAATTTGCCACCATATCTCAGAAGTAAGAGAGTATTGCTAATGACTGCAATTAACCTGGTTATATTTACTTTGTCTTGGTTTCTCACACAGTTGATCTCAGTTGGATTAATGCCAGGGCCTGTCAGTAAGGGGAGGACTCGTCTCTGACAGTTTGACAATGTGAATTGACAGGACGTCTGCTTCTATACTGTTATTTGAACAAACATCGTCTTTTTTGCTGTCTTTTCCCCCCCTCTTTTCTTTCTGACATGATGAAGTCCTTAAGAGTGATACTAAAACCTAAGGTCAAGTTGATGTACTCTTGATATTGATGAATAGACAAAAATGCAGCAGTAGTAGTGTATGGTGCATGTTGTGCTTTAAGATAGCTGCCATTTACTTTGGGCATGACATTTTTATTTAAATTTAAAATATAAATAAATAAATTATAAATGAACTATAGTCTATTACAACTGCTACACAAGACAGACTCCCATTTTAGCCTGGGGTGATAACACAAAACACATTCGTTCTGTTGGCTTATTGCCTAATGACGTCTCTTTCCACTTCAACATTTCAATACACTTTATCAAAACCAGTGCATTTAACATTCATTACACATACTACAACTAAGGACCCCAATAAATTGCAGCAATTTCGACTTTCTGACAGGCACAATTAAATATTAATGGTCAAGGCATACAGCTTAGTTTCACAATTTATTGTAAAATAATTCTGATAACTGCTTAAAATACTAAAATACTAACCTTAAGGAGAAAGCAGAAATAACAGAAGGGTGCTAGGGTGGAAAATAGGAAACTATTCAGTCACCTTGAAAAAAAAAAGAGAAGAAGGCAGAATCAAAAGCTATTTTTTCCACATTTCAATTAGTGACAGAAGTGGAAATGGTGTCAGAAATGTAGTTCTTCTCATCTGTGAAGTAGAGCAGTGGTTGACCTGGAGTGATGCTCAGCTGTACTTAGAAACACACCGGAGGGACGAATCAGCTAATTAATGCTCTATCTGCTCCAGTGGCCACACACTTCCACCTCTTAGATAAAGCCTTCTGGCTAGACTCACATTAGTGCATTTTTTTTTATTTTATTATTATTATTATTATTATTTATTTTTTTTTTTTTTTGTAAAAAGTACCTGAATATTTATATGCACAAATGTTCCAAATGTCATTTATTTTTTAATTGGAACATTTTATTTAAATTGCTTTTATATCCAGCATTTCACACACATACTGTAGCTTCATAATGAGCCATAGAATGAATTAATTGTTCAAGATCCTTTTCAATCCTACCAACAGATATTAAGTTTAATGAATAAATGTGGAATAAAAAACATTCCAGTAAATGCGTCTAAAATATGCACATACCACAGAAGAAATAAGAAATTTTTAAATTCTTGTAAATATTTCTAAGGATCTTCTATTTATTCAGTTAGTTGCTGATAATATAATTTTAAAGAAAACGATTAAATTAGAAAATAATGCAAAATAGTAATAGTAACAGTGGCTGCTGATGGACTACATTTGACATACACACACACACACACACACATATACACAATGTATATGTACTATATACATTTTAGTCCACAGTATGTGAATGTGTGTGTGTGTTTGTGTGTGTGGGGGGGGCACTTCACACAGAGTCACTGTAAACCTGGCATAAGTCAGGGGCCAAATCACACACCCATTCACACACTTTGGACAATTTATTTTTGCATATCAGCCTACAACACATGACTGGTTACCCAAAAGGACATCCCTGAAGCACCGGGAGAACATTTAAACTCTGCACAAAAATGATGGAGGCGGGAATCGACCCTCCAACCCAGAGGAATATATTTAATCAGAGTATCATTCATCCTCCACATTTCTCTGACACAAATGTCTAGTACGTCTTTGAGAACTTACACACTGAACTAAAGGAACAATGGCTTTACGACTTTCTTTTGTCAACCTTAACACTTCAGGACTGTTCCACATTATATATTTCAGTCCAGGCCCCTTGAGGGCCACATCCACTCTGGGGCCCTGAATAGCTGTTTCCACCTCCACTTCAGGCCCTCACTTCAGGAACAGTGATGCATTAAGTCTACAGGGTATGTGCTATATTAGGCTAGATGGATAAATTTAGTTGAATCCTATATAAAGTTTATGAATCAGGCTAATGAATGATTAAATGAAACATGAATGAATAAAACTATGAAAAATATAATAACAATAAAGACTGAAAAAGAAAGATAGCAAGCAGATATGGTTTTCTCACAAGACCAAGCAAAATCATAGCAATGTTACAATTTTTTAAAGCCTATTTAGTACAATTGTGGCTGATTTGAACATACTTCTCCTGTCACTCATGCCAACAAGAACGACCAGTAGCTCCATTTAAGTATTTATCCTGTCAAATACAAAACACAGTACAACAAAAGCATACAGAGTTATCCATCCTGCCGCTGACAACTTATCGTGACAAAAATTATTGAATTACTAAAAACCAACAAGCAGAGGAGAGAGTAGATAATGAGGATCAGGAGGTCTTCTCTTCATCTCTTTATACTGGCCCATAAATCTCTCTCTCTCTCTGCCAACGCTTGTCAAAGGGTATGTCGAACTCAAGCATTTGCCCTCCCGGGAGGGTGAGGTAAACAATCCTAAACCTGAGGAGGTGTGAAAAGCTTTGCTGACAGTCAACCTGAGTAAAGTATGCCTTTAAGATGATGCTTTTAAATGTTGGAATGCTTAGTCTTTGCCATGTGTTATTGAACAGGGGCATGATTAGTCATTTTAGCATATTGGTCAGTGTCCTAATATCTAGGGATGCATCAATATGATCCTGGTACTCGTAAGAAAATTACATTCGCAAAATCTACATATCCTAAATTCCAAGTAACCTGCTAAAACCTTATAGCTTTTACTTATCATTTTAAATAGGGAGCACAAGCAAAGGTGGCACAGCAAACAGAAAAATATCAGCAATAAAAATCTGTGGAGCAGAGGTGTGAGGTAACAGGAAAACTGAGGTGTGTTAGAGCACTGTAGCTATGCAAGCACTGAGACACTCATTTCATTTCACCCTTTGCTCGAGAGTCAGGGTGCACAGGTTCACCGTACAGCTTCACCTACTTATTAAAATCCATCACACCAAAATAAACAGTTTTAATAAAAGTGTACTTGTACTCACACTCTATCTGACAAAAATGTTATCAATCCATCCCTACTATGAAGTATTTGAGAGAGAAGATAAAAAATGAATGGATTAGCCATTTTCAGGAGGATTTTAGTAGGCAGTAGGTATACTTTTACACCTCAATAATTAATAAACTCTGTCAAACTGCAAAATGTAATACTCTATATCAGACTGTGTGTTTAGGTTCTTCTCTCCATCTTTGTATTCTGTAAAAAAAAATCAAGAGACTCTAGAACAATTTCTCCTCAGTACAAACAAATTTTATGAGAATTATTTAAATGTGTATAATAATAATTTGCCTATTTATTAGAGTCATATAGCTTTTTACTGCTGCATTAATTTCCACCTATCAGCTTTATTATTAAACAGTTGCTGAAACTCATTCTGTCATAAATGATCAAACGGGAAAGAAGTGCTAAAAGCTGCTTGATTCACAAGGCTTAGATTCACTGTATAATTTTTAATGAAACATAATGTATTCAGATAATTATGAATTAAAATTGTAAGTTCTCTTTACTTGTGGCCACGTTGCAAAACAATTCTGCGATATCCTAATATATCAAATTGCCATCAGTATAGCCGGCCTCCCGTCAAGAGCGCAGCTTTAAATTGGCACTTAACTTTTTTCTCTAGGGTAAAACTCAATTTAGTTGAGGTCATTAACAAAGGCAGAATTTTAACTGAAATCGTATTTGCTGAAAATTAAAAATCAGCTTTGATTCCAAATGTATATTTTATTTATCGCCTATTTTCTCCCTGTTATCTTTAACTCTGTTAAATGGCAATATCTTAAGAGGATGAAGTGTATCTATAACAATATTCTCTTAATTGACAGAAAGAGTCATGAGAAGGTGAAAGAAAATGATAAAAAAGCTATGGAATGTATTCTGCTCACACTTTTCAACAAAGTGGTTGATTGAAAGGCCAAGTCTCATTTTGGATATTACTGACCCCAATTTCTTTTTGAAGTGGGAAGCAAGTGAAATTTATATTGCAATGTCCTGCTCTAATTTTCCCGATAATAGATTGAAGCTGTGAACAAATGTATTGGAGGTAGTTGGGTGGTGGTGGTGGATATTGGAGGTGGTGGGTGATGCTTGCTGTCAGTATTACCTGCAGTGTGTATGCCTCTATTCCGGCAAATACATTTGCATAAACTATGCACTCGGCCCTGCTGATTCTCCACAGTGGACCGTAAACACACAGCGGGAGCTTCATCTCTGACAGCTCTGGATTCATCAAAACATGCTCTTTGGGTCAATATTCTCAGGAAGTGGCCGTTGTCAGCTGATGACTTCATTTTTCATTAAAAATGACAAACTCATTCTCATAGCGCTGAATTTAACCAAAGGTCTGAATGTGAATTAGGAGGTAAAGTATAAACCACTTTTACCATAGAAGCTGTATTATAAATGCCTGGAAATTTTCAGGGTATTGCTGCCATACCTTATAACTTACAATTGAGGTTTTATGTAGTCCTTGTAGTTCTTGTAACCCTTAAAGCTTGTAGTTTTTTTTTTAATAAAAAACAATATCGGAAAATTTTCAGACTGTTTCAGTATCAGTATTGTTGTCCTGATGTGCCCTATCAAATTAAAATGATTAATATTTCAAGATAAAATGGAGTTAAAGTACCCTGTAACAGACTAGATACTGATTTCTAATGTCTTAAGCTATTTCTATGAATCCTACTCATAGGTTATCAATACAACACAAATGGCACCCAATCTGTGGCTTCAGCTGTATAATGTTTTGACGACAGTAACGTATAACCTTGCAGTCCTAGGAATCCACCAAATTGCATGTTTTTCCTTGTTGAATATGATTAGAAAAATCCTTCATGATCTATATATGATGAGGAAAAAAGGTTAATAAAATGTGCTGCAGCTGAACATAAGAGGTTACAATTTTCAATTCAAGACATTTTCATTTAACATTTTCAAAGCGGGTTTTGGATTAAATGCTAAGTACCTCTCCAAATGGCACCTGGGTACTATTACAATCTAATATTTTTTATAAATATGATTAGAAATGGTGTTGCTGCAGACTTGAACTATAACAGAGTAAGCTGGTTAGTGTTGGGTGGCGGAGAGAATGACAGTGGCAGGTTCAGGTTTTATTGAAACTACAGGAAAAGTCCAAAACGTGAAAAAATAAAAGTAAGGATACAGGCAATAGCTAAGCGATGTGTAAACAGAGTAGCCAAGGCAAATGACAAGACCAAAACCGAATAACCAGAAAAGGAATTGCAACTGGAAACACTATGGCAAGGTAAAGGCTTGATATCAACAGGTGAGAAACACTGAAGCGAAGACATACTTCACACTGTGGTGGAATGTGTCTGCTTTTATAGAGTTGCTGTAAGTGTGTAAGTGAGTCCAGATGTATGTAATCAGTAGGATGGGAAAGGCGAATGTTATAGAGATTGTGATTGATGTTAAATGTTTCTCTGTGTGAAGCAATGATCAAAACAGTATTTAAGTGACAATTATGAATCACAATGTTAGATCACAAAATTAGAGAACAATGGCCTCTGAACAGAGAGGCCATTAAATCTGTCACAAATCTGTCTGATAACTTGTAATATATATATACATATATATATGTATATATATATATATATACACTATATTGCCAAAAGTATTCGCTCACCCATCCAAATAATCAGAATCAGGTGTTCCAATCACTTCCATGGCCACAGGTGTATAAAATCAAGCACCTAGGCATTCAGACTGTTTTTACAAACATTTGTGAAAGAATGGGTCGCTCTCAGGAGCTCAGTGAATTCCAGGATGGAACCGTGATAGGATGCCACCTGTGCAACAAATCCAGTCGTGAAATTTCCAGCTACAGACCTCCAAACTTCATGTGGCCTTCAGATTAGCTCAAGAACAATGTGCAGAGAGCTTCATGGAATGGGTTTCCATGGCCGAGCAGCTGCATCCAAGCCATACATCACCAAGTGCAATGCAAAGCGTCGGATGCAGTGGTGTAAAGCACACCGCCACTGGACTCTAGAGCAGTGGAGACGCGTTCTCTGGAGTGACGAATCGCACTTCTCCATCTAATGGACGAGTCTGGGTTTGGCGGTTGCCAGGAGAACGGTACTTGTCTGACTGTATTGTGCCAAGTGTAAAGTTTGGTGGAGGGGGGATTATGGTGTGGGGTTGTTTATCCATAATCCCCCCTCCACCAAACTTTATACATGGCACAATGCAGTCAGACAAGTACCGTTCTCCTGGCAACCGCCAAACCCAGACTCGTCCATCAGATTGCCAGATGGAGAAGCGCGATTTGTCACTCCAGAGAACGCGTCTCCACTGCTCTAGAGCGATTGACTCTGCAGAAAGTTGGCGACCTCTTCACACTATGTGCCTCAGCATCCGCTGACCCCGCTCCGTCAGTTTACGTGGCCTACCACTTCGTGGCTGAGTTGCTGTCGTTCCCAAACACTTCCACGTTCTCATAATACAGCTGACAGTTGACTGTGGAATATTTAGGAGTGAGGAAATTTCACGACTGGATTTGTTGCACAGGTGGCATCCTATCACAGTTCCACGCTGGAATTCACTGAGCTCCTGAGAGCGACCCATTCTTTCACAAATGTTTGTAAAAACAGTCTGCATGCCTAGGTGCTTGATTTTATACACCTGTGGCCATGGAAGTGATTGGAACACCTGATTCTGATTATTTGGATGGGTGAGCGAATACTTTTGGCAATATAGTGTATGTATATATATATATATATATAAATATAATATATATATATATATATATATATATATATATATATATATATATATATATATGTATAATATATATATATATATATATATATATATATATATATATATACATATATATATCGCTGACATATATCACTGTCACTGACATTGCCTTTTGTACCTGTGCTAAACAGTGAAGGAGTTCCAAATTAAACATACAACACAGTGCTAATGAATTCTCAAAACTGACTGAGTATAAATATTAACTAAATATTAGTAATGTTGAGTAATATTGAGTAGTTCCCATGTTCATAATAATTGTTCTATAGTAACAACTTATGTAAGGACTGGTTTGGCAGATGATCCACATGAACATACTTCATGGATGTTTAATTGTTTATGTGGTGAAGTTTTCTGCATGGAGACATTTTTAAAACATTTTGGTAAGGAGTCTCCAGTGTCAATGATTGGTGAGATTCCTAATAATAAAGATTTCAGAAAAAAAGGGTTTTGGGTTTCTGTGTAACATGATTTTTTCTTATGAACATAAGGCTGGTGCAGAAATGACAGAGTATATCTACTATAACTTGTTCAATGTTTCCATAAAGTTAAACGTAACTCTAAATTGATTTATATTTGATGTATAATTATTTATTTCTTTATTATGTTTTATGTAAATGTTGGCAACATGCTGTGGTATAATTAGAATAAAACACTAAGATTTATTGTTTTCCTGTAACTGCAAAACTCAGCGTGTTTTTGTTCCTTCCTTTATAGTATTTCCTTCATACGTTACGAATACTGTCAGGTTAACTTACTGTTATTTAGAGTTGAAAACCCAAACACAAACTGACATAAATCACCTGCTGAAAAAGATTAGACTCTTACAGCCTCTTTTCCTTATTTGAGAAAGGCAGTTAAGCTGGGAATGCTATTTTGGTCCAGGACTGGCCCAATCATCTCTTTCGCAGCTTAATAAGTACTAGGGCTTCTTGTCAGACAGAGTGAGCTGTCATTCTCAGTCCAAATGTGCACATGAGAATTGACTAAAACACAATGGTTCTAGCTAACTAGCTGAAACTATCATAGCCCCAGGGCCTGAGAGCAATCTATTTACTCATGAAGCCCTTGCTGTAGACTCTGGAAATAAAAGGAAAATGTATATATGCATGAATGTGTGTGTGTGTGTGTATATTTGTATGTTTCACTTATGCATCAAGGGGCAGAGGTAGCTCAAGTGGTTAAGGTTTAGGATGAGGTTCCCTTCTGAGCCTGGTTCTTCTCAAGCTTTCTTCATCATATCAGGGAGTTTTTCCTTGCCACCATTGCATCAGGCTTGCTCATTAGGGATACACTAGGGATAAAATAAAATAGTAACTTAACTTTAAACTTTATTATTTATTTTTTTATTATACTTCTGTAATGTCCTTTGTTGTGGTGCAAATAAAATAACCCTACTCATTCCATACAATTTTGAACAGAAAACGGATCAAGACAGCAGGCGTGCATCATTTCACATAAACTTTCATTTCATACTCAAAACCTCCCCTTAACACTGACACAGGGGCAAAATGCTATACTCTTGACTTCAAGCCAAGCTTTAAAAGTCCATTTTGTGGACTTTATGAATGTTGTATTGGAACAGGTTGACTCATCATTATGTATTGAATATCATATAAATAATAGATTCTGCAGAGTGTCCAAAAGAAATTTCAAATACCATATGTGATAAATGCATTCACAGATACCATTATAGGTATGAGGAAATATCTTTATATCCAAGAGTGTTCAATTTTGCAAACCAGTCTGTTATTTCTACCATGACACTATAAACTGCACCGTTACTAGTTGCTCAGGTGCTACCACTAAGCACACCCCTTTTGTACCATTACAGTGCATCTCTTGCTAGAAAGGATGACAGACTGTACCTTTAAGGTTTTATTCTATAAGAACTATGTGTGGAAGCCCTGTACTACAAAGTATAACATTTTCGGTGCTTTGTAACTATTGATTTAGTATCTCGAATAAATATCTTGTGATTTCAATTTAATAACTGTTATTTCGAGACATTATCTAGGCTCTCATTGTTATGATCCATTTTTGTACCTTTTAAAGGTACACTGTATGCCTGTTCTCAAGAGAAAGATAAATATTTAAGGTACAAAATATAAAAGTACAACCCCAATGACAAGAAAATATATTTTATGTATACTATATACAAACTATTAGTATATGCTTGGATTTCAAGAAACTGTGCCAAAGCTGATCACATCTCTAATCCTATACTCTACCCCTAACCCCAACCCCAACCCCTATCCCTAACCCAGGGGTGTCCAATCGTTTTCATTCCAACCAAGCAGAAGCTACACTTGATTCCAACTGGCTAATCAACTGAGCTTAGCTTTCAGTAGACTTCAGGACACCCCTGCCCTAACCCTAACCCTAGGTGTCACATTGCCACCACTGATCCAGAAGCTACCGAAATTCCACCTCCCAATCCAGTCCGGACATTTAATCACTCCCACTTTCCTCATTACCAACTGCACCTGTTACCTGTTCACCTTCATTTGTTCCAGGTATTTAAACCAGTTCAGTAATCTCTAATCTTCTCCTAACCTTCCCTCCCTGCCTCTATGTAATGTTTCTGCTTTTGGGTTTTCACTTTTTGCTTTGTTTTCTTTATTTGTAAGTGTGATTGACATATTTTGTACTGACTACCTGATTGATTTAACTTCTCTCTGTCTGTGATCTTGTCTGCTAATTTGGGTCTTCTAATAAATAACCTTGTGCTTACATTTAATTGCTTCTTCTTCGTGACATTAAGGCCCTTTGACAACTGTTTACAGGCACGTATTAAAGGATTAAAGGCTCGCTGTGGATCTTGATTAGTTCCTCAAGCTCATGTAAAGCACATCATTGCAGTATTTAAAGAAAGTGCCAATCAAGTAGGCATGACTTCTTTCTCTTTTTTTTTTCCCTTCTTCTCTTTCTAAGTCACACATTCTTGCACTTGTCTCATTATTAATTTTCCTTGTTGGTCATTTAAGTGACAGGGGTCTTTTAGGTGATTGGACAAATGTGCAAATTATTAATCCATAAACAAATGCCTATAAAAGCTAAAGCCAAAGTTTTAATATAAGAAAATATTTTTTCCTTTTTTTCTGCATTCTAAATGGTCTTGTTTTCTTTTTTTTCTGCATACTGAAATTTCCTATTAAAAATGACAAAAAACCCCCACAACTAAACAACAATAAAAAAAAAACTGTTGCCTTTATAAAGTCAGCTAGCCAACTGAACGATAGCCCAAAAGCTCCTTCTCTTGACTGGAGTGAGTGGGAAGCACTGAGCACTTAAATTGGAGCTGCGATTGAAGTGCGGCGGTGATAAGAAATGAGGTCTGTCTTTTATTTTGTGGGTCACTCACTTGAATCTCCGCAGTACCTGCTGGAATCTGTCCTCAAGGGTGCACTGTTTTCCAAGGTTAACCAACCGAGAAACAGGCGGGAGATGTGCTGGCAATGGTGAGTCTTCTGAAAAAAAAGAGGGGAGAAAAAAACGGAAGAGATGACATGTCACTCGGGCAGCGTTTCCAAAAGCTTTAATTTCTATGCTGGGGAGAATACAGATATCTGTGTCTAGAATCTGGCTGCATAGATAAAGGATTTGATTTTGACTTTCTTTATAGAGGGACAACAAGCTGCGTATGACCTGGAGAGAAAATAAAAGGTGCACATTGGCTAAAAAAGGTCTGAAGGAAAGTACCTTTTGATGGTGCTGAAAACTAATGGATGTTCTCTTTATTTAATTGTGAATCCACTTGTTTCGAAAAGCTTTAAAAGTCCAGGGGCTTAGGATTTATTAAATTGCAAGATTTCAGATAGACGTGAGGGCAGTGATTGAGGTTCTTGAGGTTCTTATTAACATCAATTCAAAAAATAACCCATTCATATGTGTGTGTGGTAAAAGGTGTGTGTAGGAGGTGGTAGAAGTATTCACATTTATCCAGTAAAAGAGCAATTACTCATCTAAAATAAGTTCAAATTCAGCTCGACTCGAGTCAAAGTAGGAGAGTAGCTCTTTAGTTTATTTAATGTATAAGAAAGTTTTATGAAAGGGACACAAATAAGTTGGCTTCAAATCACACACTGATTTTTGTTTTTGGTGATTAAATGAAGGCTACTTTCCCCAAAGACCCAAAGAAATGTGGGAAACTGTTGGCTAGCTGCCATGATAAATACAAAATGTATATACAGATCATCAGTATCAGGTCTTGTCACATTTTGTAAGGGATTTTGATTCGACTCCTGATAGCTGTATGGTGTAAATATGTCACCTTATGACTGAAGAATAATGTACTGTTGTCTTTGAACAATGTGAAATTAAAAATTAGTACATACTTTTTAAAATGTAACTAGAGATTAAGTGTATTAGTCAAAGAGAAACTCAAAAGATGTGAAGAACATCTAAAATTGCAATTACAGTTCATTACATTACTTGTTTTGGTACTTGTTTTGCTTTGACCTTTAAAAATCGTATATTATTCACACAGGTCACACTTAGTGACGGTTCAATAAAGCTATTTCTGCCTACATGTTGGGTCAAAGGCTCCATAAAGCTCAATGTAAATCCCCCAAGGTGAAGTGCTCCTTTTATTTAATTATTCAATATAGATAATAGATAACAAAGCAGTAGACAAAAAAAGGCCTTGATTATTAGTGATGAGGTCTCAAGGACAGCCCTGTGTGTCTGTTCACAAGCAAGCGTGCTTTACATCAAATGCAGCATGAAGATCTCCGAGGGCCATCTGCTTAAAGCCTTTTTTGTGTCTTTGTTTATTTTTTTTCAAGGATCCTGCAAAGTGAAGTTTATTTGTGGATGCTTTTTAACTAACCAGACTTGTCAGAAAAAAAAAAAAAAGAACTTGATGTTTTGCTGGATTTGAAGCTTTCACAAAAACAAATTTAAATTGTCAAAAATGTGAATAGACTTTTTATGAGTATAGAATATTAAAAAGGAAACATTTTACATTGGAAAATATTGTATAGTTGGTATAAACTATGCACGACTATGTCTTGAACAATTTGTATTGTTTCCACCTGAAAGTTAAATTGGACTTAACTAAAGTTATGACTTATAACATGTTAAGACTTGCAGAATGATGATGAAGCTACATAAAAGTAGCCTTTGCAAAATTCCAACAGGACAATGACCCCAAGCAGCAAACTGCCAAATCTATACTGGATTGGACCAAAAACAAGACTCTATATTAATGTATTAAAATGTATTAAAATGGACCAGTCAAAGCCCAGACCTCAATCTGATTAGATCTTTGGCAGAACTTCTTGTTGTTCAACAGAGATCTCAATTCTATCTGACACAGTTTGAGAATTTTACCAAGAAGTCCAAAGTTAATGTGCAAAAATCTGAATAATTAAACCAAATATTGACCCAATGGTGTGAATATTAATGCATAGCGATGCATATTAATGATATGAATAAAATTAATTAACCTTGGTGTCATTCTGCACCAATGTTATCATACTGTAGCAATCGAGTGAAAAAGATCTTACTTGTGTCAATTTCATTTTCATGTTCTTACTATGCAAAAGGTGAGAAATGTTTAAGGGGGTGAATACTTATGCAAGGTACTGTATTTGGACTACTGTTAAACTACACAATGACATGCAGTATTGCTGCAGTGATTAAATAATTGATCAATTTCCCTCAAACCTTCTTGCTAAGAATATGGACAGTTGTGCACAGTGATGTAGCCATTGGCAAAATCTGACCTGAAGAAAAGAGAAAGTAATAGAAAAAAAATCCTGCACACACCACAGTGCTCCTGTTGTAGCCAATTAACAACTGACAACAGGGAGCGTAATGAGTTAGCAAGTGCACTGTGTGGATTAGCAGTAGGGAAGTGTTATTTATTTCCCTAGTCCTCCAGCCTCAGTTGTAAGGAACAATATCAATGCAAGCAAACAAGAGCAGTCTGAGTGAGAATACAGTAATGAATTGTATAGAAGAAAGTGATCATGTCATCTTTTTCTCAACCCATGGTGCACTTCCTCAGAGATATGCCTCTCGTTACAGGAGGAGAAGTACCCACTTCCTCCTCTGGCTCGGCTGGGTGCGGTTAGTTGATTAGGGTGTCTGGCTGGAAGCAAATTTAGTAGCGCAGACACAGAATGAGACTGGGCAGCCGAGGCTCTTCACACCAAAGCACATTCCTAATGAATTCTTCACATCAGTCCAAATGCGAGGCAGGTGGCAATGATCCATATCAAAAGGGCCTTATTGCACTGCACGGTTGATACTCTGTGAGTGAGACTGCAGGTGCTCCCCTTGAGAGACGAGTCCCAATTTGGGGTGGGGGAAGCCCTTCAGCGGGAAGAACACTTTTTAGTTAAACATCAGCATTTTGCTTCTTTTCTGGTGTAATATTTTTGAATGATGTAATTTAAGTGTCGCAGTCGGCGGCTTTGCTTTAGTCATACTGCCCTATTTTCGTTTTTCAATTGTTATTGTATAAAATTTAGGCTTACACAATTGCAAACATCCATTTTCAGTTATGCACAGGTAGTGAGGTGTTACCAATGAAATTGTGCAGTGTTCATACCAAAAAATAAATAAATAAAGCTATTCAGAGATTTAGGCATACAGTTTGCCTAAAACAGGCATGTCTCAGTCACACATCAGTCTCATCTTAAACTTAAACTCAGTTTTATTGCATCAACATAAGCTTAAGCAAGGAGAAGTATTAAGTCCATTGTCACAGTGTGAGAGTTTGATGTACAATATATCACAAATGAAATGCCATTTTTGTTCTAAAAATCTATAAAAAGCATTTGAGGCCAATATTAATACATAAATATGCCACTATTATTTAACATCTATGTAAAAACTTTAATGTGTACTGCTTATCTCAACGAGTTAAAATAATGGATTAACTTAAAGTAAGCAGTAAGTGTAGCAGACTAGTGCTTGGTCAGCTTATCCTTCAGACTTTAGGCATGTTTGCTTTAGAGTAACAGAGATATATCTATAATATATCTCAAATTAGTGAATTAAAAGCATAATAAAATAGCTTATATCTCACAAATAATTTAGCATCGTGTGGCTGGAACATTTTTTTGTACAGTGTGGATAATCTATTGTTGGCTCATGACATGTAAGAGAACTTTTTCACACAACAGTCCGCAGCTATAATATGGGGAAAAATCATGGAAGTGTGAAGTGTGTTATTTTTAATAATATAGTACAAGTGTATAATTCCACATATAGGGTTATACTTGGATTTCTTGTTATGGATGTCCTGTTATCACTCATCACTTACCAGCTCTAACCAGTCATCCCTCATCTCCTTCTCTCTCTCTCTCTCTCTCTCTCTCTCTCTCTCTTTCTGTCATTTTACCAAGAAACTGGAAAGCATAGACTTCTCTGTCCTGGAGACTTTCCTATGCTGGGAAACTTTACAAAGCACTGTGACTGTTAGAAAGCTGAAACGTCTGAAACGTCTTCCATAAATGTTAATAAATGTCTCCTAACAAAAAACCTCACCATAAGGAACAGCATGTTTTTCATTATTATTACTTTGATATTATGTGTGTTTTCCCTGAGCTGTTACTATAGAAACAATAACATAATTATAAAGCATGCCTTACTGTGCAATAAAAAAAAATAAAAAAAAGATGCTGATGTGCTGGCTCAAGTCTATATTATAAGCTGAGATGGAAAATGTAGCATGTGTATGTATATCATATCCATGGAAACGGGGACGGAAAGCTCTTTGAAAGTTTATTGTTGGTGGGAAAGAATATGTGATGAGTGGAAGACAAAGATTAATATTTATCCCTTTTCCAAAGTGGATTGCCAACCACATATGGAAAGGTTATGTTGTTATAAAGTTAATCATCTATGTGCTATTTCTGACCACGGAACCTTGAAAAATGAAAGGTTTAACTATTTTTTTTCCTTTCTCTATCTCCAGTTCGGGTTGTTCTTGGATCTGTGCTAAAATAATGAGTCAGTATCTTCACAGAAGAGACCTTGAACTATTTAAGCACATTATCCCAACAATTTAAAGTGGAGCTATGGTGCAAAAAAACCCCACTTTCATCTTTTATCGCTCTGTCTTTGTCTATTTCTAAGAAACCTTTTAAAACCTTTAGAACTTCTTAATAGTCTTGCCCAGAGCTTAGCATCTTTTTCCCCTTCTGGCTGTCATCACATTATCTAGTTAAGCGTGCTAGTTACTATCTGAAGCTACCATAATTATACTTGAGCAATCACTGCTTCTGTGATGTTTTAAGAAAAAGCACTGTGGGTCATATGCATGGACTCTTTGAACTGGGAGTTAACTGGGCCTACAGAAACTCTGTTCTCATAAAGATGTTATTTCAGTTGTTGAATGTTTTCTGTTTTCGAATCACAGAGCCACAAAGACTTCAGAAGTGTTCTTAACTTTTGAACATGTGGTTTATAAGAAAGTCAATGTGTGGAGATGAGAAGTAATTGCTATTTCCTGACCATAAGCTATGACAGAGTTTAATAAAAATGATGCTGTATTACAAATTTGATCTAGCCTTCTGTGTTCTCGTCATGGGTCCACTTAGAGCCAAAACTGAAACAATATTACCAGTTAATGGAGGCGAATTGGAAATAGCTTGCCAATGGAAGGGATAATGATTGTATTCTAAACACAGGTGTGCTGGTGAAAATGAAAACCACCAGCACTGTGTTTAGAGTCATTTCCTTTATTTCCTTCTGCAGCTTTTGTCTGGCATGGCATCAGAAAGAAAGCATTCATCCATGCTATATTATTGTGGAAACAAGATAAGGTGAAACACAATGGAATGCAAATTCAAAGGCGAAGGTGTTAAAGAGCAAATCCACTCCGGAACACATTAAATAGGTTATATGTTCATATCTATATATATCTAACAGATTAAACTACTGACATTTTCATTTTTGAAAACATTTCTTTGCAGCACTAAAGTTGATTAATTTCTTCCAAATCTCTAAGCTTAATCTAAGTACAGGTCACAGTACATGATCTGTCACAACATGAGAATATTATCAAGTCCTTTTTTGTTATATGTTTATTTGTTTTATTCCCTGATTTGTTCAATTCCAAATTCCAAACAAAGGCGAAATAAATATCTATTGATTGTCTCAGTAATTGAAAGACTCTGATGCTAAATTTAATTTCCCTTGGCAAATATCTTTCAGTTTATGGAATTGACTCAAAAGCTTCAGGGTTGACTGCTAGATTTGAATCAACTCATTTTAGGATTGATTTAATGTATAGGATGATGACTTGATTTAAAAAGTATATATATGTATATATATATATATAAATGGTGCAGTATTTTCGTCATTGGTGTGAGAAGTTAGCAGCTGTCTGCTGTAGTCATGCCACAGGGAGACATTACTAATGCACTTACTATGATGTTTAATGCGATTTATTTTTAGCAATCTGAAATATAAGGGATAGGCGGTCAGGGTTTGCTATGAGCTCGAGAAAAAAAAGGAAAAGAAAAAAAAAACTTTCTCACTCACCATTTTCCAGCAATGCTCAATGTCATTTTAATGAGAAATCCAACACAGAATTAGTGAAGACAGCATTCGTTCACACAAATATCCAGATTGCAATGCAGCTATTCATTGCCGTGGAGCTGAGACTCTGCTCATCTAGTTTGTGATTTGGGAGATAACAAGCACGATGCTTCTGATCAAGGACAGGGCTATTAACATGAAAGTTAAAGCTTTCAGAGTGTTCAGATGAGGAGGTGAGAGAGTTATCCAGACTAAAGAAGAAAAACACTGCTCTATGGCTCTCTTTAAATGGAGATAAAGCGATGGCTGAATCCCACCGGTGCTTATCTATCAGCGGGCAGTCGCGTGGCAGTGAGGAGATTACTAGAAACCGCTAATAAATGTGAAAAATTAAGAAAGCAACCCATTACAAAATGAATCTTGGACACCTTCAAAGTTCACATGCGAATTTTAATCTTGTGATTAAGTGCAAGTCATTCAGAGTGAATTTTTATGTGGATTTTAAGATTCCTGTGTTAGTCAGATCCAATCATAATTATTTTGTCTACAGCTATAATAATAATTATTATTTTTATAATAATAATAATAGCTTATTTATTATTATCATTATCATTATCATCATTATCATTATTATTATTATTACTTTACCTACAACAATCTTTTAAAAATGTACACCTCAAAGCCATAGAATGACCCAGACCACACTTCAAATATTAGCCATTTTCATAGTTAGCTAGCTAACTAGCTAACTAGATAGATAGATAGATAGATAGATAGATAGATAGATAGATAGATAGATAGATAGATAGATAGATAGATAGATAGATAGATAGATAATCTCAACTCATATAGATGTATTAAATTACTGTTAGGCTATAAGTATCGATATCCGACCAGTATGAGTGCACATTTAGTTGTTAACTATATGCTCTTGCTAGTGATTTCAGTCGATTTGTCATGGCGTGTTAAACCGTATTCCAGCAGGAGGGACACGAAACCCTAAATTTCTATTAGTTCAGAAATAAATTGTTTAATGAAATTAAATTACATGCTCCATAAGGTTAAGTTTTCTTTCTGGAGTATAAAGAAGCTCTGAGCGATATGTCTAAGAGCACCCCAATCATTGTGGACAGGAGCCAGTGGGATTGGCGGGTATATTTCAGATTCAATTAAGTGCAAATTAAAATGAAACAATATTGAAATGAGATTCAGTGCCGGGGTAGGAGTCATTAAAGCTTTGGAGTGTGTGCCACTGCAGAGAGGAATCTGATCACCAGAGTCTTTTCCTAATTAATATTATGTGTTCAGGGAGCATCTGCACCGCCGGGGGAGTTGAAGTTCAGGGAGGATTTTGGCTTTTCATTCTGTGCATCTGCAGTAACACTGTATACTAAGACTCTGGATGGGTTTTTGTATCTGGAGGTTCATGAAATCATCAAAATCGAGGCGGAGATCTTTTTTTTTTTTTTTTGTTCATCGCTGTATAACACGTTCAGAACTGTGAAGGTCACGACTGACACCAGAAACCGTGCACAACCCAGGCTTTGTTTATTATCAATATGTCTCCAAAAGCTAAATTGATTTTTGGAGTGACCAATAATAACTAACTCTGCAATGTGTTATTGACTTGAGGTTGTTTTGGAGCACTCATGGATGTTTTAAAGTCTCCCCAATATGGCAAAAGATGGAAAGGACTGATTGCCGGTCATTGAACTTGAGTACTCATGTCTGCTAACATGAGTTTTTGGGGTTGTTTTTCATGAACTTCTTAAAATCTCTCTAAAACTTTCTACATTTAGCCTCATTATGGGTTCTCATTTGATCTATTAAAAACTCAAGGAAAACTGCACTCTAAAAATTTGAATGTTGAAATATTTAGCATGTATCTAATGATTCTGCTTTTGATTAATTAATTTGTGATGTATTTATTTAATGATAAGCAAATAATAAAATAATTTAGCAGTTATCTTCCTCTCTAATGTCATAGAGAGACATTGTTATTACCATCTCAGTTACAGAGGCGTTTAATAAGAAAAAAATAAAAAGAACTCAGACATAATGGATAACAGTCAGGTTTTGCTCTTAGCCATGAAAAACAAAAGTTTTTCTTTTCTAACTCATATTCCAGCAAGGTAAAATGAGAAACCAAACAGAGAAATAGTGAAGACAGCATTGCAGTTATATGACACTGCTGTGTTGAGTTATGGCAGAGATTCATCTCTCAGCTAGTTTTGCGATTGAGTTTGGAGAAGACAAGCATGGTGGATTTCATGGAGGAATTGGAATAAAAGTTAATACTTTCAAAGCTGAAACTGTTTGAAAGGCGTGTACAGGTGAGACAATGATAAAACTGGACAGATTAAAAAAATCAAAGCAACGCTTTCTCACTCTTATTAGGTAGAGATGAAGGCCTACTAACACCATCAATTATGTAACAAAAAGAAAAAAATCCACCACTGAAGGTCACACATGTTGAGTATAAATATTAATATATATCTTGTTCAGGGTGGGTTTCTTTCATTTTTTTTTTTTTAAAGAATTTAAGTTATCCTCTGTCACATGCCTCTAAAAACACAATGCCCCTATGCATGCAACTAATGAGCTAACTGGTAATGGCCTGCTTCCATTAGGATTATTTGGGATTATCCTGTTCACATGACCTTAAGGAGGAAAACATACAGAATTCTGCTGATGCTGCTGTTGAAATATATGCAGAATATTCTTGACACATTACTAAATAAGTAAAGTAATAAAATGCAACTGAATGCTGACTTCTACTGCTACCTGATTTGAATTTATAGCAGAAAATCGGTTATTAAATTATAGTTCGTAATATAGTTTTCAAATATAATGTTTATATATACTGCTCAAAAATGGTTTTACACAGTATAACCCAAAGTAAATTAAACAATTTATTAAGTTACGAAGCATAAGTGAATGTGAATCAGCTTCACCTGCTTTGTTGCAAATGAAACAGATGACATGTGCTGTGAAGAAGCAACAGCAAGACAAGCCCCAAAAAGGAAATGGTTTTGAAGGTGGTAGCCACAGGCGATTGCTCTCTCCTCATCTTTTCTGACTGGTTTGTCTCTAGTTTTGTTTTTTATTAGGGTTCTTGTCACTACTTGTAGCATGAGGCAGTACCTGTAACCCAATTAGGTTGTCCAGCTCCTCCATGTCAGCACAACCATACATACTGTCTCAAGGAGGTTTGGTGTGGCTCCCAGCACAGTTTCAAGAGCTTGGAGGAGATTCTGGGACATCAAGAGTTGTGTGCGGCGAGCTGGACAGGGTTATAGAAGACTGTACACTGGTGCAATGTGCCCTGGGTTCCTCCTGGTGTATGTATGTCAATGCCTGGCCAGACTGTGAAAGCAGAAAGACTATTCCTTCTGTTAACCAGACATGAATCCAATTGAGAACCTCTGGGACATTATGTATCAGAGCATCTGAACAGCCAAGTAGCATCGCAAAATGTCCAGGAGCTCACTGAAGCCCTGATACAAAACTGGGAGAAGATTCCCCAGGACACCATCCACCATCTTATCTTGAGTATGCCAAGACGTTGATGGGAGTGCACACAGTCATGTGGAGGACATACACAATACTGACTTACATAACATTTTGTGATGAAGCTCATATAAGTACCAGTGTACCCTGGTGGTCCAGTGGTCTGCCACAGCCTGGGTTCGATTCCTGGGCAGGGAACCAGATAAAATGGGAGGGTTGTGCCAAAATCAAATATGCAGATTGAATGATCTGTTATGGCAACCCTGAACAGGTAGCAGCTGAAGGACAAGAAGTTTGGCTTTCGGTGTAATTTATGAATAAAGCCCTTAATAAGTTCATGATTTTGGTTTCCATTGACTATTTGTCAC